>NC_052156.1:69853995-70075191 GCF_902713615.1 Scyliorhinus canicula | reverse complement strand
ATCTTTATTGAACCATACGTGTCTCCCCATGTCTGCATGGGTTTCCTCCGGGTGTTTCGGTTTCCTCCCACAGTCCAAAGATGTGCAAGTTAGGTGGATTGACTGAGCTAAAATTGCCCCTAGTGCCCAAAAAAGGTTAGGTGAGGTTACAGGGATGGGGTGGAGGTGTGGGCTTAGGTAGGGTGCTCTTTTCAAGGGCCGGTGCAGACTCGATGGGCCAAAAGCACTGTAAATTCTATAATTCTAAGATAGCGAGCTGTTGTGGAACAAGTTATCATGGAGTTTCTTTGTACTCCTCTGGAACTATACCTAGCACGACTGTTTACCTGTGTCTTACTACCATCTCCTACAACCATCTGTCGATGGCCGGATGTGTCTCCACTTATATGGGAGTCCCTGGTCACATGACCATGGTCTTAAGATGCATGGTGTATCTGCACCACCACCAGCTGGTTGGAAGTCGCACACCATCCATCTATATTGTTTATAGGCATATCACCACAGGCAGGATGTGTATTTTGCTGGGGGATGGGGGGGGGGGGGGGGGGGGGGGGAGTACTGCCATGGCGTTGGCACAAAGTGTTGTTCCCTTACAGAAGAACTCCTCCAGCCTCACCCATTCTGTTCTCGTATCCATCACCCTCTCAGCAGTGGCTTCCCAGTGGTAGTATTGCAGTTTTGGGAGGGCCAGGCCACCCATGTTTTTCCTCCTTTGCAATGTAGACTTGGGGATCCTTGGTTCTTCCCCCCGCAACCCCCCAACCCCCCCCCCAACCCCCCCCCCCCAACCCCCCCACCCCCCCGCCCCCACCCCCAACATACACACACAAATGCCTTGATCATTTTGTCTACCCTTGGAAAAAGACCTTGTGGATGAAGGTGGGTACAAATCTGAACAGGAAGGGGAACCTTGGCAGCATGCTCACCTTGATCTGGTTTAGCTCAGTGCCCTAGACAGCTGGTTTTTGATGCAGAACAAGGCCAGAAGCGCGGGTTCAATTCCCGTACCAGCTTACCCGAACAAACGCCGGAATGGGGCGACTCGGGGCTTTTCACAGTAACTTCATAATTGTGACAATAAAAGGTGGTTATTATTATTATTATTGATTGTCTGCACCCTCCCCGCCAGGGAAAGCGGAAGTGCATCCCATCTCTGTAGGTCCTCATTAATTTCCTCTGCCAGACTGCTCAGGTTCTGGTGGTGTTTCTCCGAACGCTCACCTTGGGGCCATGTCCAGCCGTGGCCTATCTCGATTCCCAGGTAGCGGTATTTACATTGGGCTAGTTTGAATGGTAATCCCCCTTCTCTGTTCCCCACCCTGTTCAGGTTCACCAAGAATGCCTCGCTCTTGCCCAGGTTAAGGTTATTGCCCAAGAAGGCCTCAAACTCTGCCAGTAGCTTCATGACTGTCCTTTGGGTCCAAGAAGAGGAAGAGCAGGTCATCCGCATAGAGTGAGACTCTGTGCTCTCTGCCTCCTCCTTGGAAGCCCTTCCAGTCTTTTGCATCTCACAGAGCAATCGCCATGGTTTCGACTGCCAGGGCGAACAGGAGTGGGGACAGTGGGCATCCCTGCCTGGTGCTTCTGTGCAGCTGGAACTATTCGGAGCTGGTGGTGTTTCTCCAAACGCTCGCCTTGGAGGCATTGTACAGAAGTTCCACCCACGAGGTGAACCCCTTCCCTAACCAAAACCACTCCAGTACCTCGAAGAGGTTCTTCCATTCTACTTTTCTGCTTCCAGGGAGACGATCACCGCTGGTGTTCTCTCCACAGATGGGGTCATTAGTCCATTCAGCAGCTGCCTGATGCTTGCAGTTAGCCATCCACCCTTGACAAAGCCCATCTGGTCCTCTACGACCACTTCTGGTACGCAGTTCTCCAGTCCCTTAGCCAGGACCTTTGCGAATGTCTTCGCATCCACATTGAGCAGCGAAATGGGCCTTATAATCTGCATTCCGTCGGGTCATTGTCTTTTTGATTTTCAGCGATAACATGGCATGTGTTAGCATAGGAGGCAGGGTGCCTCTCATTAGCGAATCCGCAAACATTTGCGTAGGTGTGGGGCCAGGATTGGTGCGAATTCTTTGTAGAAGTCTGCCGTGAACCCATCGGGTCACAGCGCCTTCCCCACCTGGATGGAGTTAGTACTTTCCATGATGTCTCCCATGACTGAAACATTGGTGTTTCCAGCTCCTCTCATCTATCGTCCCCCATTACTGGAAAGCCAAGTCAATTGAGGAACCATTTCATCCCCGGGTCCCCATCGAGGGGGGGGGGGGGGGGGGGGGGGGGGCTCGGAGGTGCACAGTCCCCGGTAGAAGGCCTGAAATGCTTGGTTGACCTTTTTTTGGTTCGGCTACCAGTCCTCCTTGGCTATCCTTTACCTGCACTATCTCCCTCATGACTGCCTGCTTTCTCAGCTGGTGAGCCAACAGGCGGCTAGCCTTGTCTCTGTGTCCGTAGAAGGTTCCCCGTGCCTGGCGGAATTGGTGCACTGCCTTCCTCGTGGATAGCAGGTTATAGTCCATTTATAGCTTTTTCCTCTCTGCCAGAAGCTCTATGGTCGGGGCCTATGGTCAGAGTACGTTCTGTCGACTTCCAGGATGGAGTCGATCAGTTGCTGCCTACCTGCTCTCTCTTTCCTGTCACTATGAGCCTTGTAGATAATAATCTCTCCCCTAATCACTGCCTTCAGTGCCTCTCAGAATGCGGAAGGTGAGACTTCCCCATTCTGGTTGTTAATGATGTACACACCTATGGCCTGTGATGTTTCTGGCAGAAGACCTTGTCGGCCAAGAGATCCGTGTCCAACCTTTGTGCAGGGCACTGGGCAGGGCCCATCTCCAACCTCACGTCCATGTAATGTGGAGCGTGGTCGGAAGGGGCTGGTTTAGGTCACAAGGCTAAATCGCTGTCTTATAAAGCAGACCAAGCAGGCCAGCAGCACGTTCGATTCCCGTACCAGCCTCCCCGGACAGGCGCCGGAATGTGGCGACTAGGGGCTATTCACAATAACTTCATTGAAGCCTACTCGTGACAATAAGCGATTTTCATTTTCAAGTGACTATTGCAGAATATTCCACCCATACTATTTCTAGAAGCACTGATTTCCCCAGTGCAAAGAAGTCAATACATGTGTATGCTTTGTGCACTAGAGAAAAGAACGAAAATTCCTTCTCATCAGGGTTAGGAACCACTGTGGGTTCACTGTCCCATCTGCTTGATGCGACCATCAATTCACTCGAGACATGAGAAGAAGTAAACCGTGGCTTTAATCAACTTAGAACAGTGCCTGCCTGCGACTGAACCAATGCTGAGTACTACCTGCAGGCCGACTGCTCTTTATATCTCCCTTCAAGGGAGAGGAGCCATGGGCGGAGCCCATACATGCCCCAACATGTTCCCCTATGGAATATGCCATACAATGGCCCATAGGAGAAGCCCACAAGGGCAACAGTATGGCACAGATACAAATATACAAATACAAGTGCGACAGCACAGATACAAATACACTGGTGGATTATTAATATAATACATTCACCACATTCATTCCTGTTAAGAAAATGAAGTCCAGCGGGGGTGACGGGTTCATAAGTTCAGCCAGTCCGGTGCACGGATTGTGCGTTGTGATCGCCGAAGCTCTTGGGTTGTTGCTGGCCCGGGTGTCGAACTCGTCCGTGCTGGCAATGGTAGTGAGTGCGTTGGCCCCGGTGTCAAACTCGTCCGTGCTGGCATCTGTAGTGAGGGCGCCGGTGTGGGTACAGATGTGGACTCCGGGAGCATCTCTTCTGGAGCTTCATTCCTGTGGATTGGTGAAGGGGGGATGGTGGGCGGGAGGGAGTGCGGGATCCATATAGGAGTGGGGGCGCTGGTTGTGGTAGGTTGGGCGGGATATGGTGGAGGGGCAGTGGTGGTGGAACTGGCGGGCGCCAGGTCCCGGAGGGAGACCGTATCCTGTCGGCCTTCGGGGTGTTCGATATAAGCGTACTGGGGGTTGGAGTGTAGGAGCTGGACCCTCTCTACCAGAGGATCGGACTTATGGCTCCTGACCTGCTTTCTGAGTAGGACTGGCCCCGGTGTCTTCAGCCAGGACGGAAGCGAGGCCCCTGAGGTGGATCTCCTAGGGAAAACAAATAGGCGGTCATGAGGGGTCTCATTTGTGGCCGTGCAAAGTAGGGACCTAATAGACTGGAGCACATCGGGGAGGACCTCCTGCCAGTGAGAAACTGGGAGATTCCTGGATTGCAGGGTCAGTAGGACGGTCTTCCAGACCGTCGCGTTCTCCCTCTCCACCTGCCCGTTTCCCCGGGGGTTATAACTGGTAGTCCTGCTCGAGGCAATGCCTTACTGAGCAGGTACTGACGCAGTTCGTCGCTCATGAACGATGAGCCCCGGTCACTGTGGACATAATTGGGGAAACCAAACAGGGTGAAGATACTATGTCGGGCTTTAATGACGGTGGACGTGGTCATGTCGGGGCAAGGGATTGCAAAGAGGAAGCGGGAGAACTCATCAATAATATTGAGGAAATATGTATTGCGGTTATTGGAGGGGAGGGGCCCTTTGAAGTCGATACTGAGGTGCTCAAAGGGCCAGGATGCCTTTACCAGGTGGGCCCTATCTGGCCGATACAAGTGTGGTTTACACTCCGCACAGATTGGGCAGTCCCTGGTCATGGCTCTGATCTCCTCGGTGGAGTCAGGCAGGTTGCAGGCCTTGATATAGTGGATAAGCCGGGTGACCCCCCGGGTGGCAGAGGTCATAGTAGATAGCCCGTAGTCGGTCATCTTGCGCGCTGGCACATGTGCCATGGGACAGGGCATCTGGGGGCTCTTTGAGCTTCCCAGGATGATATATTTTCTCGTAGTTATAGGTGGAGAGTTCGATCCTCCACCTCAAGATCTTATCGTTCTTGATTTTGCTCCGCTGCGTATTGTCAAACATGAAGGCTACCGATCGTTGGTCGGTGACGAGGGCAAACCTCCTACCAGTGAGGTAGTGCCTCCAATGCCGTACGGCTTCCACGATGGCATGGGCCTCCTTCTCGACTGAGGAATGCCGAATTTCGGAGGTGGTGAGGGTGCGAGAAGAAAACGCTGCCGGTCTGCCTGCTTGATTGAGGGTAGCGGCGAGGGCGACTTCTGATGCATTGCTCTCCACCTGGAAGGAGACAGACTCGTCCACCGACGCATCGCAGCTTTGGCGATGTCCGCCTTGATGCAGCTGAAGGCCCGGCGGGCCTCAGCCCCCAGTGGGAAGATGGTGGCCTTGATTAGTGAGCGGGCTTTGTCCACATAGTTGGGGACCCACTGGGCATAATATGAAAAGAACCCGAGGTACCTCTTCAGGGCCTTGGGCCAGTGGGGGAGGGGGAATTTGCGCATACGGTCAGGGTCGGGTCCTAGGACCCCGTTTTCCACGACGTAGCCGAGGATGGCTAGTCTGGTTGTGCGGAAAACGCATTTCTCCTTATACGTGAGGTTTAGGGTTTGGGTGGTTTGGCTCTGAAGGTTGGTGTCATGGTCCTGCTGATCATGGCCGCAGATGGTGACATTGTCCAAGTACGGAAATGTGGCCCGCAGCCCGTACTGTCCACCATTCGGTCCATTGTTCTTTGGAACACCGAAACCCCATTCGTGACGCCAAAGGGGACCCGGAGGAAGTGGAAAAGGCGGCCGTCTGCCTCAAAAGCCGTGTAGTGGAGGTCCTCCGGGCGGATTGGGAGCTGGTGGTATGCAGACTTCAGATCCACCACGGAGAACACCCGGTAGTGTGCGATCTGGTTTCCCATGGTAAGAAGTCTAACAACACCAGGTTAAAGTCCAACAGCTTTGTTTCAAACACGAGCTTTCGGAGCACTGCTCCTTCCTCAGGTGAATGGAGAGGTATGTTGTAAGACTGGTGTTGTAAGACTTCTTACTGTGCTCACCCCAGTCCAACGCCGGCATCTCCACATCCTGGTTTACCATGTCTGCAATCTGGGGAAGGGGGTACGCATCGAGTTGCGTGTATGGGTTTATGGTTTGGCTGTAATCTACAATCATCCGGTTCTTTTCCCCGGTCTTGACGACCACCACCTGAGCTCTCCAGGGGCTATTGCTGGCCTCGATGACTCCCTCCCGCAAGAGTCGCTGGACCTCAGACCTGTTGAAAGTCCTGTCCTGTATACTATACCGCCTGCTCTGATAGCGACTGGTTTGCAGTCAGCGGTGAGGTTTGCAAAGAGTGAGGGAGGGTCGACTTTTAGGGTCATGAGGCTGCATATGATGAGTGGGGGTAGGGGCCCCTGAACTTCAGGGTTAGGCTCCTGATGCTGCATTGGAAATCTAGTCCCAATAGGAGAGGAGCGCAGAGGTCTGGGAGCACATATAATTTAAAATTGGCGTACTTGGCGGCCTATATTGCTAGGGTTGCGGTAGTGCACCCTTGGATTTGCACCGAGTGCGACCCAGAGGCGAGGGAGATGGTTTGGTGCACCGGGAAAATTGTGAGCGAGCAGCGTCTTACCATGTCCGGGTGAATTAAGCTCTCTGTGCTCCCGGAGTCGAAAAGGCAAGGCATCTCGGGCGAAATTCTCCGCCCCCCACGACGGGTGGGAGAATAGCGGGAGGGCTTTCCCGACATTTTTGCCGCCCTCCCGCTATTCTCCCCCCCCCCCCGCCGAAGTCCCGACCCGAATCGCTGCCGCCGTTTTTTTACGGCCGGCAGCGATTCTCAGCTGTTAGATGGGCCGAAGTCCCAGCCCTTTCCGCCGTTTTTACGAACGGCAAACACACCTGGTCTTGCCGTTCGTAAAACCGGCGTCACAAACTCGCTATTAATAACCATGGCACCGATTGGCACGGCCGTACCACGCCAAGGGTGCCATGGGCCCGCGATCGGTGGGCACCGATCGCGGGCAGCGGGCCCGATGCCCGCGCACTACTTGTCCTTCCGCCGCCCCGCAGTATCCATTCGCGGGGCGGCTGAGGGGCAACCCGGCCCGCGCATGCGCGGGTTTCGCGCAAAAACGCGATGACGTCACCCGCGCATGCGCGGGTTGGAGTCTTCCAAACTGCGCATGCGCGGCTGACGTCATATGACGCGTCAGCCGGCGCTAACTCCGGCAAGCGGGCTTAACGAAAATCGTTAAGCCCGTCTTGCCGGAGCCTACAGCGTCGGGCTGCTAGCCCCGACCGGGGACCAGAATCGGTCCCCCGTCGGGAAGGGGCGCGCTGCCGTAAAACCCGCCCGGGTTTTACGCCAGCGTTACGATTTCTCCCGTTTTGGGAGAATCTCGCCCCTCGTGCCCGTTTACCCGGACGGTCATCATAGAGCTCCGGAGGTGCTTGGGTCGCGACTGGTCCAGGGTGACCGCGCTGAGTTGCGGGTAGTCGGCGTGGTCGGAGGTGCTGAGGCGGCTCCGCGATGGCTGCTCTTGTTGATCATACGCGTCGAGCAGCGTGGCAGATGGCGGCCAAGATGGTGGCCCCCGTTGGTCGAGCGTGGCGGGCGATGAGGAAGATAGCGTTCAAGATGGCGGCCCCCATGGATCGCACGTGGCTGTCTGCGTGGGGGTGAATGGCCAAGATGGCGGCCCCCGTGAGTCGCACGTGCTGTGAGGGCTGGAAGATGGCTGCCCCCACGGATAGCACGAGGCTGATGACGTGTCTGCAGGGGGCAGAGTCGGCAGACACGCTGCCACACTGCAGGGTCTGCGGGCCTGTGAGTCTGAGGATCAGGCCTGTGAGTTAGAGTTTTTGGACCTGTCCAAGAAAACTTTGGCGAAATGTCCTTTTCTCCCACAGCTGCTGCAGTTCACGTTACGGGCTGGGCAGTGCTGCCGGGGGTGTTGGTACTGACCGCAGAAATTCCAAGGTAGCCCCCCATGATGGGCGGGCGGCCGCGCGGCTCAGGCCTGGGGTAGTCTTTGGTCGGGGGTCCACGAAGGGGTCGCGTGGTCAGCCGGGAATGTGTTAAGGCTCTGGAACGCTACTTCCAGAGAGGAGGCTAACTTTACCGTCTGATCTAGGTCCAGGGCCCCCTTTTCGAGTAGGCAATGTCTCACATAGTTGGACCGAACTCCCGCCATGTAGACGTCTCAGATGGCGAGTTCCATATGTTGAGTGGCCGTAACAGCCTGGTAGTTGCAGCTGCGTGTGATGACTTTGAGGTCACGTAATTAGTCGTCTAGTGATTCCCCGGGACGCTGGCGGCGTGTGGCGAGGATGTGTCGCGCGAAGACCTCATTCACGGGCCGTACATAGAGGCGTTCGAGCATTGCGAGGGCGTCTGCGTAGGAGGAGGCCCCGTCGAGTTGAACAGAGATTCGATGGCTCACCCGTGCGTGGAGGAGGCTCAGCTTCTGTTCGTCGGCGACGGAAGGCGTTGAGAAGGCTGCGAGATAGGCCTTGAAGCAGCGGAGCCAGTGCGAAAAAATTTATTTTGCCTCCGCGCCCTGCAGATGGAGTTCCAGTCGGTCAGGTTTGAGGGCTGATTCCATAGTTGAGTTTAAGTTGATTAAATTGTTGCGACCATCAATTCACTCGAGACATGAGACATGAAGTAAACCGCGGCTTTAATCAACTTAGAACAGTGTCTGCCTGCGACTGAACCAATGCTGAGAACTGCCTGCAGGTCGACTGCTCTTTGTACCTCCCTTCAAGGGAGAGGAGCCGTGGGCGGAGCCCATACATGCCCCAACATGTTCCCCTATGGATAATGCCATACAATGGCCATAGGAGAAGCCCACAAGCGCAACAGTATGGCACAGATATAAATATACAAATACAAGTGCGACAGCACAGATACAAATACACTGTTGGGGTATTAGTATAATACATTTACCACACTACTCCATGAAAGATCCCAGTTCCCTCACCATTTTGGGGTTTGATCGTCAGTGGGTCCTGTACTCAGTTGGAGTCACCCCTCCCATGATCAGTTGGTGTATGTTGATGTCAGGGATTTCCTCCATGATCTTTTTTATGAAGTACGTGTCATCCCAGTTGGGAGCATACACATTTACCACAACTACCAGTGCCCCGTCTCGGACACCGCTGACCATGAAGTACTGCCCCCCCCTTTGTCCGTACCGTCCTTGTCGCCATGAACACCATCTTCTTGCTAATCAGTATGGCTACTGCCCTAGCACTCATCCCATAACTCAAGTGATATGCTGTCCCACCCAGCCCTTTGCTACCCACAATTGGTCCTTCTCCTTAAGGTGTGTCTCTTGCAGGAAGATTATATTGACTTTCAAACTTCTTAAGTGGGCGAAGACTCTGGAGCTTTTCACTGGGCCATTAAGTCCCCTGACATTCCAAGTGACTATTCTTCACCACTGCCTCGACAGCCCCTTGACCATGCAGTTTGACCGAACAAACTCGTACACCTCCCATGGGGTGTTGAAATAGTGTTCCTTGTTCTGGAACGTGACCCAGGGCCTGGCTGGGAACAACATTCCGAATCTTACCCCGATCTTGTGCACGGCCGATTTCGCCTGATTAAATTCGGCCCTGTGTTTTGCCAAGTCTGCCCCAATATACTGATAGACCCGGATTCTGTGTCCTTCCCAGCTACTCACCTTGGTCTGTCTCACTTGATGTGTTAGGCGGGTTGGTTTGACATTGACTGGATGCAGGGAAGCTAGAAACAAACGTCTAACACCGGAGATGATCCAACACGGTTTTATTTAAACTATGAATGGCTGTACATGTTCAGCTGTGGGTTGACACTCTACTAATCCTATTAACGACCTCTTACTGGTTCGACCAGACTCACTAGCTACCACATGGCAATAATGTCCACTGACTTGTGCACTCTGACTGTCTCAGTGTCTGGGTCCCGAAAAGAGCGGGGGTCTTAATGCCCTGTGAGCTTTATAGCGGTGGTGTCTTGTCTGGTGATTGGTTGTTCTGTGTTGTGTGTTCATTGGTCATCCTATGTGTCAATCACTGCCTGTCTGCATCTCATTATATACATGAGTGGATATTATGACATCGCTCACCTCAGGATCCTCTCATGATCCTGGTATCGATGCAGTTTTGCAATGATCACCCTCGATTGTTCCCTTGCCTTAGGATTTGGCCGGAGCGCGCATACGCTCTATCAATCTCCGCGGGGGGGGGGGGGGGGGGGGGGGGGGGGGGTGGGAAAAGGGTTTCCCCCCACTAGTTTGCCCAGTATTTGGGCAACGTAGCCCTTTGAGTCCCTGCCCGCGATAACCTCTGGCAGGCCCACAATTCAATGTTCTGGGGTCGGGACCTATTCTCTTGGTCCTCAACTTTCCCCTTCAAGGTCACTTGGGCTGCCACCAACCTTTTGACTTCTGCCTCCAGGGCGATGATCCTGTCACTCTGGTCTGTCAATGCCTTCTCCAGCTCCTGGATCATCTTGTTTTGCGCTTCCACTTTCTTCCCCAATCCATCGATCGCTTTTTGCATGGAGACCAGGTCCTCAGCGCCATAAGGAAGAAGTGCTAACCACTGTGCCACCATGCCGCCCTAATAATTATCATTTAATGTGGTTAATTTTTTTTTAAGTTCTCCAACAATTTCATTCCTGTTTTATCCTTAAGGGATCTCAATTCTTAATTGATAATCCTTAATTTTTCAATAATACCTGCTTCAGTTTGTATTGCCTTATCAATTCACTTTGGGTCATATTTTCATTTCTGTTTCACCCCCAACCGCCAAAAATGAAGCTTTTGAGGCTCGGTCAATTGACAATCTCAAAATTGAGATTGATGGAATTTTTCTTCAGCAGTGGAATTAGGAGTTTCTGAAATCTGGTACGTTGATGGAGTTATGAAGCAGATTGATCATGATTTAATACTCAAAGGGACTAAATGACGTACTCTTGTTCCTATGTTTCCATGTTTAATATCCTTGGCATATATTTAACCTGTATGCTAGGATGTTAAGAGGGCTTCAATTTGTTTCAGAGGTGTTCTCCTCCACTCCGAGGTGTTCTCATGGGAGGTGGAACTGTCGGATGGATATCCTGTGGGAGAATGGACATGTGGTCAGTGAGAGGGATGGGTCAGACTCTTTGGCATTAACAGCTCATGTGTGGCAGGTCAGCTGGATGGGAAACTGGTGGATCCTCACCTCTGCGCCATGCGCCAACCTCTACGCCAGTGACAAATCTGGTCCCAGCCACCCTCCGACCTCCTGGGCGAGTTCCTTGTAGGGAGTGAGGACTCTGATGTCCATGCCCCACCACTCGCCTAGGCCTTCTCCCACCTTTTCTGGGTCAACGTCTCTTGCGAGGAGACAGGCGGCATCATGAGCTGCAGCCGTCATTCATCGAGGGTGGGGTGGTTTGCAGTGGGGTGGGTGATGGTGGGTATGGTGAGAATATGTGGGGGGATGGCGAGTAAGAGAATGGTGGGATTGGGGTAATGGGACATATGGGGGGGAGGCAGCGTGGGCAGCACTGCTGGACATGGGTAGGCCAGGGCATGAAATGGATTAGGGGTGGTGCAGGCGGCCGGTACCAAGCCATCCCTGCAGCTTGGTGAAGATCTTTGATCTTCTTGCAGCACTGGGTGTCGGTCCGGCTGTTGACGCTCTGCGAGCTGTTACCTGCTGCCACTTCCTCCCAGGTGGCACTGGCTGCCCTGTGGCTGACCCTCGGGGAATAGGGCATCCCATCTGATCTCGATTGCGTCAAAAGGTCTGGCCAGGTCAGCATCCCCGAATCGTGGGGCTGGTCGGTGGCATGGTTGTGAGCCGTGCGTGTTTGTTCTGCAGGAGCTTTTCTGTGTATGGCACAGGTGACGGAAAAATAAGTGATATTTGTTATGTTCCTTGTATTGTTCTCCAAGATAGCTGAAGTGGTAGTGTTTCCAAAGAACATAGAGCTTTATGTTTAAATCAAAACTCGTTTATTGTACACTACTTGAAATGGTTCACACACCCTACTGAGTAATGGCTAAGAAAATAATAGTATTGAATCTATGTTGCAGTAATTAATTATCTCTCTAATATAACCTACACTCTAACTCAACTTCACACTATCCTTCTACATCAACTTCTTCAACAGCTTCTCCCAGAATGCCTAGAGCTGCAGCCTTTTATAAGACTACTCAGTGATGCCATTGAGGGTTTATATACATGAATATCATCTTGCTAACCCTTTACTCTCCTTAGATTATACATATCATTACAACAGTGTTTCACTGTTCTCCCCTTGTTAACAGGGGGCTGGCAAGGCCAGTCCCGGCGAATCAGCCGGTGAGAGTGTCATTTGCGACGTGAAGTCGGGAGGTCTTGTTAACCAATTAACATTTGATACTAGTGACTGCCTCGATTGCTGAGTGTCAAAAAGCCTGCAGCAGTTCCTGCTCACTACCAAACTTAGAAACTTTTCCGTTACATCGCTGCGTAGTGTCACCTCATGGTGTAATTGGGGGACCCAGTTTAGATGGAATTATTGGGATCCTGCAAATTTATGGAAGAAACATAGAAATAGGAGAAGCAGTGGTCATCTGGTCCCTTCAGCCCATTCTGCCACTCAATGTGATCATGGCTGATCCTCTATCTCAACACCATACTCCAGAACATCCCCATGACCTTGATGCCTTTAATGTCCAGAAATATTTATTTCACTGTGAAGCATATTCAGTGACTGGGCCTCCACAGCCTTCTGTGGTAGAGAATTCCACAGGTTTTCACAATCTCAGTCCTAAATGGCCTACCCCATATCCTGAGACTGTGAAACCCTTTTTCACGATCCCCCCAGTTCGGGGAAACAGCATCCCTGCATCAAGCCTGTCCCGTCATGTCAGAATTCTATACATTTCAGTGAGATCCCGGCTCATTCTTCTAAACTCCAGTGAATAAAGGCTAATTGTCCCAATCTCTCCTCATATAACAATCCTGCCATCCCTGGAATCAGTCTGGTGACTCTTTTCTGCAGCCCCTCTATGGCAAGTATATCCTTTCTTAGGTAAGGGGACCAAAAGTGCTCACAATGCTCCAGGTGTGATCTCACCAAGGCCCTATACCGCTGCAGTAAGACATCCTTGCTCCTGTACTCGAGTCCTCTTGTAATGAGGGCCAACATACCATTTGCCTACTGCTGGTGTGATGTAAGATTGGAAGGCCTGACAAGACGTCGACGGCTGTTATTGTAATGAGCAATCATGAGGTGCAACTGAATGCAAATGGCGTTCATACCATTTGTCAGTGGGATGACCGACCGGCCATTGGGAGATTGGAATATGATTTTAGGCTGGGGGGTTTCTGCCTTTTTGGCTCTCGCCAGGTTCCACGCATCCGCCCGCCACTTGTAGGTTTGGAGAATTATGCCCTAGAGATAGGATTCTCTACTGCCCTCTACCAATAGCGATGTTCCTGATGCAGTGGAGAATTCAGTGTTGGGGATAAAAACGGATTGGCGCCCGTTATGATGCTCCACTCTCCCGCTGGCAGGGGCATCAAGGTTTGCGCCCCACACCAGCAGGAGGGTGCAAATGGGTCAAAATGACCCAATTGCATCCTATTAATGGGTTGGACACCGGAGCCTCCATGCCTCCATGATTCTCCAGTCCTCTGGGTCGGGATTCACGCGGGCATGGATTGGTGCAAGTATTTACCAGAGTGGCCCTAACATGATGGACCTCCTGGTGGGCCAAGGCGGTAAGTATTTAAGGTGGGTATCTCCAAAGCCACCCCCCCACAATACAAATCCTGCCCACCAGAACCCCCACCAGAACCCCCACCAGAGACCTCACCAGAGACCCTCATCAAGTTACAGCTACTGCTTTCTAGACATCTGTCTGAGGCAGCAGGTGTAAGGCACAGGTGACCAAAAAAGAAGTGATATTTTTTCACTGTTTATGCCTGGACCGATCATTAGTTTCCAGGCAAGGGGGGTTCTCTGCCATGGGAGGGGGTAGTTCTCTGCTCTGGTGGGTTCCCTGTTATGGGGGGTGGGGGGTTTCCGTGTTATGGGGAGTTTCCTGATAGGGAGCTCTGATGGAGAGGTCTGATGCCAAGGTTTTGATGGGGGAGGTTCTGATGGGAGGTTGGATCACCGTTATGCAAGTATACTGTGGGCGCGGGTAACCTAGCATTTCCTATGGTGGGTGCGGGGGAATACCCTTATATGACAACGGGAGGGGCCAGGGACCAGAATCCCTTGCAATCCCCACCATGCATAAATTTGCATGGCTGGGGAAAGTGAATCGCTTCCGGGCGCCAATCCTAGCACCAGTGCAAGCTAGAAACGATTCAGCTTTGTCGGAAGAACATAGTCTCCCAAATGGAGAACCCAGCAGATTTTTTTCTGCATCAACTTTCATCAAAATGAAATAAGAAAATATCTGCAAATTGTGGACCCATATTAAATGCATTATAATTTATCAAATTGTTTTTGTGTAAAAGTTTGAACTAGCTATTTTTTTTAGTCAGTTTTGGAAGTGGAAATTAATGAGTTCCTCAGAGAAATCTTTAGGATTGGACAATTAGCAAAGATAGTTGCTAACATTTATTACCTAAGGAGTTGCAACCCATCAGTCAAATAGAACAGCAGCTCCACAATTCACATTTGCAGCAATTTTATTGTGTGACCCTTTTTAAAAGCACGGTGTAATTGCCTGATAAATATTCTTGTTACCATCATGTGTTACAACTGATGCTGACTGAATGGGTCTTGTTTTTCTACACAGTCGTCCAAGTTCCTTCTCTTCACCTTTCTGAGCTCCGCACTGGCTTGAGCTTGAAAGATTGCTAATTATCTTTCAGCCCTGGGTCAGTTGGAACTTGATTCCTGACAGGAATGATTCAAGATGTAATCACCTTTCACACAATCCTTCAAGTAAATAAGGACCTTCGCGGTCTGAATGTCTGTGCCTCATATATTACTGTGACAAAAAAAATGTCTTCTTGGTAAAATAGAAATCCAGACATGGAGAGTGAGACAATTTCGGAAGTGTGTTGTAAAGAAAGGATTAATCAGACTGATTTGCAGTGCGCTAATTCTGTATCGCTGTTGATTTATATTTATATTGTAATAATTTGAGAATTTAGCTTCTGTTTGTTAAATGGAGAGGTTTGATGCTTAAATTGTAAAGCATTAAAATAATTACAAGTGTGCAGCAATTCTAAGATAGTGACCATTGAATTTTTAATTGGAAACTGATTATTACAGCACCAGGGAGATTTTATCATAAAGTAATCACCTCATTAAGGAGCAAATTTAATTGGTGGTGTATCACTGCTGACTGCTTTCCAAGGTTTAAAGAGCTGTGATTATGACGTGGGTGCAAGTTGATTAGTTAGTCTTGCAAAAGAAAAAACCTGAGCAAAATCTTTTTTATAATGGCTTCTATAAACTGAGAGATGCATCAAATGAGTGAATCGTGTAGAATAAAAAAACATTTAATTCAGAGATTCACTTGGTGGAATAGCAATTATATGCAACAAGAGATTTTTGTTTTGGAAAAGATAATAAAAAAGGATCTCATTGTCCCGAAAGCCAAACAGCTCATCAGTAAAGTTTATTAACTCACGTAATTCATATGGTATAGATCCAAATAGATTTTTTTCTTATATGTAGTTGTATTTTCGATGTTAAGCATCAACTATCATACCAGGGATAAGGAGTTAAGAGCCTAAATTCGATAGCCCCCAAAACAGGATGTGTGATTTAGTTGCACCTATTGTAAGTAACACAGGCATCACCTTTCTGCTACCACCAGATGCATCAGCTGCTCCCGTTTCAACATTCTGAAAAGACCATTCCCTCCACAACACCCTGGTCCACTACTCAAACATGTCAA
The DNA here is from genome assembly GCF_902713615.1 of Scyliorhinus canicula. Taxonomy (NCBI): domain Eukaryota; kingdom Metazoa; phylum Chordata; class Chondrichthyes; order Carcharhiniformes; family Scyliorhinidae; genus Scyliorhinus; species Scyliorhinus canicula. Next base: position 70,059,422 of record NC_052156.1, on the reverse strand, counting down.
AACCCTGGCCCCTTCACTGCACCATTCAATGCAAACACAAGTGATGCTACATCTGACCTTCTATATCCTCTCTCGGCATCCATGGTTTCAAACATTCCTTCCAGGTGAGACAGCGATTTACACCTATGTCTTTTTATTTAATATGCAGTGTTTGATGCTCACAATGTGGTCCGTTCTGCATTGGGAATACCAAAAACAGCTTGGGACTGCTTTGCTGCACACCTCCATCAACCTATAAAAATGACCACAAACTTCAGGTAGCCTGCCATTTTAATTCTCTACTTTCCTTCTACTCTGACCTCTGTCCTCAGCCCTGTTTCTTGAAGGAGCTCAATGCAGTTTGAGGGACAGCACCTCATCTTTCAATTAGGCACTTTACAGCCTTCCATATTCAACATCAAGCTCAACTACTTCAAACTGAAAGTTCTACTCCTACTTAGTTTCCTTTTCTTTTACATGTTTCAACCTTACTGTTGTTTTTCTCTTGTTTGTGCTTTCCGACAGCAGCTGGTCATCATTCTGACATTCACACCTCCTCTGGACACATATTTTGTTTCCTGAATTGTCCCATTGGACTCTGTCCTCAAAATCCTTTTGTCCTTTAAAGTTTCCCATCTATCACTCGACCACAGACCTACCCTTTTGTTCTTTTTCCACCTTTCCCTATTTTGTATAATAAAAATCTAATTACTTTTCCCAGTTCTGATGAAAGGTCAGAGACCTGAAACTTTAATGTTGTTTCTTTAATAAGGATATGGGAAGTACACACCGAGTAAAATAAAGAAACAAGGCTTTTGTTTAACAGCATTATATATACACTGCCTGATAGATCGCTACCGGGTTCCTTTCTGCTTTTATACAGAGGTTAATAGAGATTTCCCGTCCCTAACGTGGGAGTATGTACTCCGCAAGGGCCACAGGGAAGATAATCATTCCCACGCCGTATGCCCTATGTGGTTATTACAATTTCTCCGCAGATGCTGACAGACCTGCTGAGTATATCCATAATTTTCTGTTTTCAATATTATAAAATGGCCCATTAGCTACTACTTTGCAGATTTAAACAAGATGTGCTCAGAGTGGCATAGTAAATCATATGTAGGTCTTTTGGTAGGAATGCGTAACTCAGAAAACTTTAAAAAGTGAAAGAATGTAGTGAGCATTTGGATTTAATGGGTTTAATTAACCTGAATACTGATTTTGGAACTCTAATGTGTTTAGTCCCAAGCATTAGGTGTGGTTATTCGTATTATATTTTAAATGTGTGATAAAGTATTATTACATGTACTTTCTAAATCCAGAAGCACTTGATTTCAATTTATGAAGCATGTAATTGATTTTCAGGACTTGATTTAACTTGAATGACCTCCTTCTACACCATACATCTTTCTATGCTTCTATCTAACATAACGTCCATCTTCTAGTACCCCACGTCTCTCCATTCGTGATGGTAAAGTTATGGTTGACTGTAAAATTACTCTCCTGATCGTGTCTGACAATTCCATAATCAGCCCCAATCCTGGAATGTCCCACTACCTATGCTGTCCCTTAATCCAGCTCTAACCGTTTACCAATACACACACACATAGTGTTAACAGGGACCAGGCGGGTGACAATGGGATTGTTGTCAGAGCTTGTGCATTGACATACATTCAAATCAAAGCATCCGGATTTCCTGCGCTCATGGTGAGCCGTCATGGGTGATGGTGCAGTTCCCTGGAGTGCTAACAGCAATCCCATGCACCAAACTATATACACTAAGAAAAACAAAAGAATCTGAGAGACCTGACTGAACATCTGAATGGAGGTGAGGCCAAAACACCCCTATTCAGAACGGAGGCTCAAAATTTAATTTACCTTTCTATTCCCCATATACAAGGCAGCATGTTTTTTTTAAATTACACCTGTTCAACAAGTCTTTTACACTCCTTAACAAGCCCATCACACAGACTTTTATTTATTGCTGTTGAGCGCTACAATGATTCAAATGAAGCTCTGTGTTTGTTCATTTCCACTTTCTTCTTATACTTTGCCCTTGGAGGAAAATATCGGGGCCAAAATATTCTGGCTGTTGAGATTCTCTGTTCCTGAGGCCAGTGCATCCCCGCCTGTTGGTGTGGGGTGGCTTCATTGGTAAATCCCATTGGCAAGTGGCGGGAGCAGAGAATTACACCACCAATGTATGGCATGCCACCAAGAAACACACGGCTGGCGAACGGGAGGGGTATAATGACCATGGCTCTGAATCAAAGTAGTGCAAAGGAATTTCTGCAGTTTGGAGAAAAAGCATACATCAATCATTTATCCACCCGTCGGCAGTAACTTTTCTGATGTATACTTTGGACAGTACCTGAAGGGTACATTTATAAATGATATGCAAATTCATGATAAATGCTTCTGCATACAGATTTTCACTAAACGGTCTGGAGGCAAATCAGGAAATATCTGTCTCTATAAAAACCTGACCCTACTCCTGCTTTTTCGTGCTTAAAGTGATAAGCTGGCATTGTCAAAGAAGGGGCTTGAGTGTTGAATAAAAAGTGGTCTTGCTTCTTCGAATTTACTGCTGATTGCTGCTGGTATCTCAGACTTAGATATTCTCACACAGGTTGATTTGTATGCTAAAATGCATGAGATTATTAACAGCACATATGACAATGTGAAAGTAGTAATATAATTATGTTTATTTAATAAGCTTGGAAATTGAAATAAATATATTTTTGTGGCTGAAACATTAGTAAAGATTACATTGTCCAAACATGAGGGTGGATTTTCATCTCTGCTGTAGGAGAAGTTTGCATAATTTTCAATTCATTGAAATGAATTGGTTCTATAAAGGCTGGGCAATCCAATTCACCAGATTACCACCCAGGCAGTGAAGACATTGAGGGTCGGGTTCTTCTGCCCCGCCCGCTGAAAGATCGCCACGGGCGGGACGAGGACCATGTTAAGGTGGCTTGAATTTGAGCGGGAATTTCTGGTTGCTGGGCGGGCGCGGCCGGAGAATCCCGCCCTTAGCTTTTTTATTCACTCTGCTTTGCAAACGTGAAGGAAAGTACAAGACCCAAGAATGATAATCTTTTCCCTGTCTTTATGTGAATTATTAATGCAGATTGGATATAGAACAAGGTCAAAAGTCCCCAGTGAATGATATTACAAGATTTTTTATTGATGTCTGTGGTGGATGTTTGTGTTTTGTTCCCAGTGAGTGACCCTTCTAACCAAAAGCAATGCCGAACATGGGTCTATAAATGAGATTTTAAACCAGAGGTTTACCTACAAGATTCTAACGTAAATGGCAATGCCTGTGCAAATGTAGTAAAGCCTTATGTCACTGTACCAGTTTTCATGTATATGTCATTTGTTGTTCAAACAAGAGATATTGCAGATTAAAAACCATACAATAAACTACTGGTTACAAGAAATGCATGAGGTTTATTGTACTTCTGCTCCTAACATAGCTGCCCACCTGGATCCCTGGCTGAAATGGATGTAGCTGCTTGTTTAATAGAGTAGCTGTAGAGTTATTGGTCGCAGCGACTACTTTTATGGTCAGATTTTCCTGACAAACATCCTTCAGGTAACTCAACAAGAAAGCCTTGTTGACAGCCCAGAATTACGACAAATTGAAAGCTAATCAGAGCAGGCAGATGTGGCTTCGGCAGTCCAAATGAGCTCTCTGCTCTCAATGACAACTTGAGGTCAATCATTTGTCCTGTTTGACATGAAGGACTAATAAAACCGTTCAACGGAGGATGAACTCTGGCGCCAATAAAAGACTGATTGGGCTGATCGGATACATTATGTGGCAATATGTCTGCACTGCAAAAAAAAAAGAATTATTGTGAAGATTTCATTTCATAATTCTCTGATTCCAACATAGTATTGTGACTTTGTGGCAGAAGTCACTAAAGATTGAGAGTAAAATAAATTTAACCTTCTGAGCATCTCAGAAAGGCATACTCATTTTATCACAAATGATCAAAGCCCTAATGACTCTGGATAAAATTTGAACATTTCTTAAAAAGTGTAAGGAACAATGGCACTGCCACAACCTTGATTTATACATTGGAACATTGGCCTTTATTTATAATGTAAATCAAGACGTTTTCCTCTCCTTTAATTCCAGTGAAGCTGGGAGAAGTAACACTTGACCCTAGTAAATGTTATTCCGGAATTGTTCGCCCAACAGGCACAACTGGCAGGATTTTCTCCCCTGTAATTGGGTACTTTCCGGCAGCAGACATTTCAGTCGACTGTGGTGATAGGCATGTTTTTTGACCTCCGGTGCTGGAGTGTCCTTCTCAACATGCTAAGGGGAAATCAAACGTTAACCGTCTGTGCTGAGGGCGATTTGGAATTTATAAGTCCGTCACTTTTATTTCAAAGCCAAATTGAGTCTTTTTTTCCTTTTAATCATTTTTTTTCTTTCAGTTAAGGGCATTCTAAATGATGATGTCGAGATCCGGCGCAGCACAAATTCCCAGTGAGGGGGTACCACTGTAAATTATCACATAACTATAGTTTCAGTACCCAGGATAGCTGTGACTGGATGAAGGTGCTGAAGATAAAGCAGGGGAGGATCTCTGTATCTCTGTACTGTTTAGCCAGAGGCTGCCGCATGGGCGATGTTGTGGTGGGGCCAGGTGGCTTGTAACTGTCGGGGGACCAATGTTTCCGTATCGAGCCCCTCAGTGGTACCAGCTCCAGCGGCTATTTGTCTCAACTCTAGTCCCCAACATCATCCAGTGGCAGTATCTCCATATCTCCATCTCGCAGGGCAGGGATGGGTGGGGGGGGGGGGGGGGGGGGGGGGGGTGTGCGCGGTTTAGCTCAATTGGCTAGACAACTGGTTTGTGATGCAGAACAAGGTCAGCAGCGTGGGTTCAATATCCATACCGACTGAGGTTATTCATGAAGACCTGCCATTGTTGCCCCTCGTCTGAGGTGTGGTGATCCTCATGTTAAATCACCACCAGTCAGCTCTGCCCCTCAAAAGGGGAAAGCAGCCTATGGTCATCTGGGACTTTGGAAAAATTACCTTTACCTGAGCCACCTCAGAGTCCAAGTCATCAGCGGCAGGCATCTCAGTGTCAGCAGTGTTGGCGGCCCCAGGGGCTGCGCAGGGCTCTCCAAAAGGGAGTTATTCAATGTGAATGTGCAGCAATGGAGATGGTCCAGGTGCCTGTTTGGTTCCCGGTCCCGTGCATGAACGTGGTACGATACCGGCCCTGTCTGCGAACAATAGTACCTGGGTTACGTTTTGTGCCATCGACAAAATGTTGCACATTTCCCTGGTGAAAAAATGTTGAGGCAGCACATATCAGCCATGGCCATGCTCTACCCATTCCTTTCCACAACAAATCTTCCTGCCTATATTGGGGGGTAGCGCAAGGTTGAGACAAGTCCAGAGTCGATGACCCACCAGCAGCTCTGCCGGAGCTCTGCTGGCGCCACGACAGTGGTAGCATGAGGTATGGTCTGATAACAGAAGAGAAGATGTGGCAAACACTGTCTGCTTGCACGTCCCATATTTGAATGATTGGACTGCCCACTCGGCCAAAACATTGTGCGCGTAGGGTTAAATTCCATTATGGTCGCCAGTGTTAGGTTCAAGGAAAAGCCACCACACGGGAGCACTACTGGAATCGAGTAAGAACATTGGCAAAGGTCCAGGTATAGGTGGGAGAGGTTAAGACTGGGAGACTATGCAGGTTTGGAAAGAAACACCCATTTTACATTCCCTGCTGATGCAAATGTGGTTGAGTAGAAACCTGAAGCAGAACTGCAGTTTGTAAAATAGCGCAACCTTGAGTTCAACATGAACCCAGAAAGCTGATTGCTCTCGAAGCTGAACTACAACCCTCATCTGTTTTCATACATTGATTGACAGGAATTGAATAGCAGTACAATCATAAAATGTTTATGAGAAAGAAATAGGGCTAAGTATAGAGTGCTTTATATTCTTCGTGTATTGACAATGAAACATACCTCAGACTTTGCAATTCCAATACCAGAACCTGTAATTACATTACCAGATGCTGTTTCAGCCCAATGACTTACAATTACAGATTGATAAAGAGGCATCCTACAACGCGATTGAAATTATTCTGACAATATGGTAATTAGAATGCTTTATTCTGTTCTTGGTAGCACTAGTTTTCAAGGTGGAACAGGCATCGTTCGTGTAGCAAAATAAAGTGCAATTTACTCTATGAAACAAGACATTGCTCATCACTCTGTCCTCACAAGTCCAAATTACAGGAGGTGTCATATGTGTTTCCTCTTTGATGATAGGTGTTGGTACAAGGTGGCAGAATAGATAAGAGAGGCACAAGTTGAGGTTTACAGATGTTGTGGTCATTTAATTCATTCACAATATAACAACTTTGGAGATTTCATTTTGATTAACCTTTCAACAGTATTTCTGTAGACTTTCCTGGGAACAAGCCTTGCCTGAGGCCAGGAGATGCACATTTATTCATTTCGTTGCTGCATGGTGTGCATGACCGAGGCTAACAATGTCCTCAACTGCTGTTCACTGCATACCAAACTTTACATAGACTTGTACTATATTTTCAATTAACTTAAACAATCACATGTGGATTATGACGCATAAAATCTGATCACCAGAGAGTTTGTGAAGATATTGGGAGAGAAAATAATGACCTGGATCTTGTGATCACAACAGTGCTGGGTGCTGAGAGGTTCACCACTACTGAGGGCTGCAAAGGCATGACAACTTGTGGAGAACCCGCTTACATTCAAACCCAGAGATGGCAGTGCACCTGAATGGCCTCCGTGGGAGCTAACAATCCATTAGTGAAAACTTGGGCTGATTGTCCTGCAATTATACCAAATTATTTATTTAGAGCTGGTCCGAGCAGATGTAGAGCAGATCAGGAGAAAATGCCCTGGCTCCCCCAGCGGCACCCCTGGCTTGTTCTCAACCCTCAGCATTCCTGGCCTAACTTCTTACTGGCTCCGCTGACCCACTAATGTCCCAAAAGAGATGGGGCATCCTAGGCATGAGGGGGCGTGAAAGAAGATGAGGGGGTGGCGTGTGGGAGGGTGGTGCCATGCTGCCAGGAAGGGAGTTTGGAGAGAGCAAGGGATGCCAAAGGGTTGATGGGAGGAGCAGAGGGGGACCTTCTATTAACAGCACATCAAATGGGAGGTTGTAAAAAATAAATAATAATTACAATAATCTTTATTAATGTCACAAGTAGGTTTACATGAACACTGCAATGAAGTTACAGTGAAAAGCCCCGAGTCGCCACACTCCGGCGCCTGTTCGGGTACACTGAGGGAGAATTCAGAATATCCAATTAATAAGAACATAAGAACATAAGAACATAAGAACTAGGAGCAGGAGTAGGCCATCTGGCCCCTCGAGCCTGCTCCGCCATTCAATTAGATCATGGCTGATCTTTTGTGGACTCAGCTCCACTTTCCGGCCCGAACACCATAACCCTTAATCCCTTTATTCTTCAAAAAACTATCTATCTTTACCTTAAAAACATGTAATGAAGGAGCCTCAACTGCTTCACTGGGCAAGGAATTCCATAGATTCACAACCCTTTGGGTGAAGAAGTTCCTCCGAAACTCAGTCCTAAATCTACTTCCCCTTATTTTGAGGCTATGCCCCCTAGTTCTGCTGTCACCCGCCAGTGGAAACAACCTGCCCGCATCTATCCTATCTATTCCCTTCATAATTTTACATGTTTCTATAAGATCCCCCCTCATCCTTCTAAATTCCAACGAGTACAGTCCCAGTCTACTCAACCTCTCCTCATAATCCAACCCCTTCAGATCTGGGATTAACCTAGTGAATCTCCTCTGCACACCCTCCAGTGCCAGTACGTCCTTTCTCAAGTAAGGAGACCAAAACTGAACACAATACTCCAGGTGTGGCCGCACTAACACCTTATACAGTTGCAACATAACCTCCCTAGTCTTAAACTCCATCCCTCTAGCAATGAAGGACAAAATTCCATTTGCCTTCTTAATCACCTGTTGCACTTGTAAACCAACCTTCTGTGACTCATGCACTAGCACACCCAAGTCTCTCTGAACAGCGGCATGCTTTAATATTTTATCGTTTAAATAATAATCCCGTTTGCTGTTATTCCTACCAAAATGGATAACCTCACATTTGTCAACATTGTATTCCATCTGCCAGACCCGAGCCCATTCACTTAACCTATCCAAATCCCTCTGCAGACTTCCAGTATCCTCTGCACTTTTCGCTTTACCACTCATCTTAGTGTCATCTGCAAACTTGGACACATTGCCCTTGGTCCCCAACTCCAAATCATCAATGTAAATTGTGAACAATTGTGGGCCCAACACGGATCCCTGAGGGACACCACTAGCTACTGATTGCCAACCAGAGAAACACCCATTTATCCCAACTCTTTGCTTTCTATTAATTAACCAATCCTCTATCCATGCTACTACTTTACCCTTAATGCCATGCATCTTTATCTTATGCAGCAACCTTTTGTGTGGCACCTTGTCAAAGGCTTTCTGGAAATCCAGATATACCACATCCATCGGCTCCCCGTTATCTACTGCACTGGTAATGTCCTCAAAAAATTCCACTAAATTAGTTAGGCATGACCTGCCTTTAACGAACCCATGCTGCGTCTGCCCAATGGGACAATTTCTATCCAGATGCCTCGCAATTTCTTCCTTGATGATAGATTCCAGCATCTTCCCTATTACCGAAGTTAAACTCACTGGCCTATAATTTCCTGCTTTCTGCCTACCTCCTTTTTTAAACAGTGGCGTCACGTTTGCTAATTTCCAATCCACCGGGACCACCCCAGAGTCTAGTGAATTTCGGTAAATTATCACTAGTGCATCTGCAATTTCCCTAGTCATCTCTTTTAGCACTCTGGGATGCATTCCATCAGGGCCAGGAGACTTGTCTACCTTTAGCCCCATTAGCTTGCCCATCACTCCCTCCTTAGTGATAACAATCCTCTCAAGGTCCTCACCTATCATAGCCTCATTTCTATCAGTCGCTGGCATGTTATTTGTGTCTTCCACTGTGAAGACCGACCCAAAAAACCTGTTCAGTTCCTCAGCCATTTCCTCATTTCCCATTATTAAAACTCCCTTCTCATCCTCTAAAGGACCAATATTTACCTTAGCCACTCTTTTTTGTCTTATATATTTATAAAAACTTTTACTGTCTGTTTTTATATTCTGAGCAAGTTTACTCTCATACTCTATCTTACTCTTCTTTATAGCTTTTTTAGTAGCTTTCTGTTGCCCCCTAAAGATTTCCCAGTCCTCTAATCTCCCAGCAATCTTTGCCACTTTATATGCTTTTTCCTTCAATTTGATACTCTCCCTTATTTCCTTAGATATCCACGGTCGATTTTCCCTCTTTCTTCCGTCCTTCCTTTTTGTTGGTATAAACCTTTGCTGAGCACTGTGAAAAATCGCTTGGAAGGTTCTCCACTGTTCCTCAACTGTTCCACCATAAAGTCTTAGCTCCCAGTCTACCTTAGCTAGTTCTTCTCTCATCCCCTTGTAATCTCCTTTGTTTAAACACAAAACACTAGTATTTGATTTTACTTTCTCACACTCCATCTGTATTTTAAATTCCACCATATTGTGATCGCTCCTTCCGAGAGGATCCCTAACTATGAGATCATGAATCAATCCTGTCTCATTACACAGGACAAGATCTAGGACCGCTTGTTCCCTCGTAGGTTCCATTACATACTGTTCTAGGAAACTATCGCGGATACATTCTATAAACTCCTCCTCACGGTTGCCTTGACCGACCTGGTTAAACCAATCGACATGTAGATTAAAATCCCCCATGATAACTGCTGTACCATTTCTCCATGCATCAGTTATTTCTTTGTTTATTGCCTGCCCCACCATATCGTTACTATTTGGTGGCCGATAGACTACTCCTATCAGTGACTTTTTCGCCTTATTATTCCTGATTTCCACCCAAATGGATTCAACCTTATCCTCCATAGCACTGATGTCATCCCTTACTATTGCCCGGATGTCATCCTTAAATAACAGAGCTACACCGCCTCCCTTACCATCCACTCTGTCCTTCCGAATAGTTTGATACCCTCGGATATTTAACTCCCAGTCGTGACCATCCTTTAACCATGTTTCAGTAATGGCCACTAAATCATAGTCATTTACGATGATTTGTGCCATCAACTCATTTACTTTATTCCGAATACTACGAGCATTCAGGTAAAGTACACTTATGTTGGTTTTTTAACCTCTGTTTTGAATCTTAACATCTCCAGTTTTATTCCTTTTGTTATTACTGGGCCTATTCACTGTGCTCCCCTCAGTCACTGTACCTTGTACTGTCACCCTTATGGATTTCTGACTATGTCTTCTCTGCCTAGCACTTTTCCCCTTACTTCCTTTTGTTTCTGTCCCTGTTTTACTACCTTCCAACTTCCAGCATTGGTTCCCATCCCCCTGCCACATTAGTTTAAACCCTCCCCAACAGCTCTAGAAAACACCCTCCCTAGGACATCGGTTCCAGTCCTGCCCAAGTGCAGACCGTCCGGTTTGTACTGGTCCCACCTCCCCCAGAACCGATCCCAATGCCCCAGGAATTTGAATCCCTCCCTCTTGCACCATCTCCCGAGCCACGCATTCATCCTATCTATCCTGACATTCCTACTCTGACTAGCTCGTGGCACTGGTAGCAATCCTGAGATTACTACCTTTGAGGTCCTACTTTTTAGTTTAACTCCTAACTCCCTGAATTCCGCTTGTAGGACCTCATCCCGTTTTTTACCTATATCGTTGGTGCCTATGTGCACCACGACAGCTGGCTGTTCACCCTCCCCCCCCCCCCAGAATGTCCTGCAGCCGCTCCGAGACATCCTTGACCCTTGCACCAGGGAGGCAACATACCATCCTGGAATCTCGATTGCGTCCACAGAACCGCCTGTCTATTCCCCTTACGATCGAGTCCCCTATCACTATAGCCCTGCCATTTTTCTTCCTGCCCTGCTGTGCAGCAGAGCCAGCCACGGTGCCATGAACCTGGCTGCTGCTGGCTTCCCCTGGTGAGCCATCTCCCTCAACAGTATCCAAAGCGGTATATCTGTTTTGCAGGGAGATGACCGCAGGGGACACCTGCACTGCCTTCCTACTCTTGCTCTTTCTTTTGGTCACCCATTTTCTATCCCTCAGTAACCTTCACCTGCGGTGTGACCAACTCGCTAAACATGCTATCCACGACCTCCTCAGCATCGCGGATGCTCCAAAGTGAGTCCATCCGCAGCTCCAGAGCCGTCAAGCGGTCTAACAAGAGCTGCAACTGAACACACTTCTTGCACGTGAAGGAGCCAGAGACAGTGGACGTGTCCCTGAGCTCCCACATCGCACACGAGGAGCATGACACGGGTCTGGGATCTCCTGCCATGTCTTAAACCCTTGGTAAACTTAAACAACTAGAATTTCAAAATAAAAATAAATAAATTAGACAATGAAAAGAAAAAGAGAGACTACTTACCAGTCACTTACCAGGGTTAAAAAGCACCTCCTCACACTCTGCACCGAATTACCTCACTGCACCAAATTACCAAGTTTAAATCTCTTACTCTGTATGAGTCTCACTCCGAATGTGTCTCCTGGAAAAGTGCTCGCTTACTGTGTGCGCTCTCTGTCTGTCTTTTATACAGACCTCAGCTAACCGATGACTCAAAAAAAACCTTACCTTCAAAGAGAATAATACAATGTGCCCCTAAACAGGCCTCAACAGGCCTCAGGTGATTGACAGATAACTGCCTCTCAGCAATTAGGGTGGGGGCAGCTTCAACCAATCAGACACTAAGCTCCACACTGCACTTTTAACTGAAAAACAGCAGAATTAGATTTTCCACTTACCTTTGCTGATTTACCTCACTGCACCAAATTACCAAGTTTAAATCTCTCACTCTGTATGAGTCTCACTCCGAATGTGTCTCCTGGAAAAGTGCTCGCTTCATCGGCATCTGTGGGAGGAAAGCAGAGGAAATTCGCACAGACATGAGGAGAATGTGCAGACTCTGCACAAACAGTGACCCAAGCCGGGAATCCAACCCGGTTCCCTGGTGCTGTGAAGCAATAGTGCTAACCACTGTGCTACCATGCCATCCATACTTACCTGTCATTGAGCTGAAGGCAAACCTGAAGGGGTGTATCTCCAGCTCGTGATGTCAGAAGATGTGTGGCTTTGCTAGGGTTCCACCATGTCAGAAGCCCTCTCCAGTCCATAAGCCAATGGGTCCACACTGCAGCCTGATGTTATGGGCCCGGACCAGAACCCCAATTTTGGTTAAGATCCCAGATTAGAACCCAACTATTTGCATTTGGTTAAATTGAGAGGAAATACTACTGCACTGCAGGAGTGATAACACTGACCAATTGACAGCTTTTATGTTAAAACAAACTTTAATTTGAACACAGAATTAAGTACTTTAGCAACAAAGAAATAGCTTTACAGTTAACAGTTGCAACATCTTAACTTTCTTCCTGAAGCCTGCCTCTGCATTCCAATTAAGCAAACCCATATGTTTCAAACACCAGGGGTGGAATGTATTTACCTCCTAAATGACCCTCTTATGGGCTGACCTGATTAACACCGATTACACTATGCTTCACCCGGTGCTGGTCTTATGTAGTTACATTATGTACCTTGTGTTGCCCTATTATATATTTTCTTTTCTTTTCATGTACGCATAAAAATACTTTTCACTGTACCTCGGTACATGTGACAATAAACAAAATCCCAATCCAACCCGCCAGCAAATTTTGTGGTCCCACCGTAGTCAATGGGATTCCCATCCATTGGCAATCCCAATGCACCATTGGTGGGACCGGAATATCCCGCTGGCATGAACAGCCGATAAATTCCGCCCCATTTGTATGTAAAGTTAACAATTAGGTTTTACTTGCTTATCTTGATGCAGGCTACTTGGAGAGGAAAACTTTGTTTGGACCAAGCTGATAACCTGCTCAGCTTATGGTCCAGGAAGCAACTCTTTTTTCTAGACTGACCTGGCCCCTCCCATTATGTACACCAGCTGCCCTTGAAGTACGCAGCATTCTTTTGTCTCTTGTTATAAGATGTGCCTTGATTTGTTTAGCCTGGTTCAAACTGTTACAACATTACATTGGATCTATATCTGCCATCCTGCAAAATCACTGATTACCTCACTTTTAATCACAGCACTAGCAGACATGTTGCCTGTAAGCATTCTAACCTAGGTTTTATAACATTACTGCAAAAATATGCCAATTTCTTACATTCATCAAACTGGATAACAAAGGTGGGATTCTCCCATTCCGGCGCGATGGCCGGACGCCGGCGTAAAAAATGGCGCAGACCACTCTGACGTCGGGCCGCCGGAAGTTGCGGAATTGTCTGCACTTCCGGGGGCTAGGCCGGCACTGGAGGGGATGGCGCCGAAGGGACTGCGGGAGTTTGCGCATGAGCAGAACCGCCGGTGTGGTTCAGCGCATGTGCAGACCGACCAGCGTATTTTGGCGCAGGGGGGTGTCTTCTCTGCACCGGCCATGGCGGAGCACTACAGGGGCCGATGCGGAAGAAAGGTGTGCCCCCACGCACAGGCCCACCCACAGATCGGTGGGCCCCGATCGCAAGCCAGGCCACCGTGGAGCCCCCCCAGGGGTCGGATGCCCCCCCCCCCCCCCCCCCCGAGGATCGCAACGGCCAACATACCTGCCAGGTCCTGCCATGTGGGACCATGTCCAATCCATTCCACCGGGATTTTCCAGAAACTGACAGCCATTCTGCACATCGGAGCCCGGAGAATTGTTGGGTGGGCTGCTGCCAACGGCCCCCGACCGGCGTGGCATGATCTCTGCCCCGCCCAAAAACCGGCGCCGTAGATTATGGCAGCCAGCGTCGGAGCGGCGGGGTGGGATTCACGCCGCCCCTGGGGATTCTCCGACCCGGCGGGGAGTCGGAGAATCTCGCCCCAAGTTACTGCTGCAAATCATGAGAAAGATAGGGACATAGTTTTACAGGTAGACAGCAGTGTACACTTCCACTTTTCTGGACTCCAATATCCGGGCCAGTGCAGAGAAAATTCTGAATGACAACAATGAGATTCTTACAGTCAATGCTGATGTTTCATGCCCCCTTCTGCAACCCCCCACCCCCCCCCCCCCCTCTCCAAGTATATAATTCATCACTTTTCTATCTCTTTTCAGTTCTGAAGAAGGAGCAAGGACTCAAAATGTTAACTTGTTTCTCTCTCCACAGATGCTGCCAGACTGGCTGGGTTTATACAGCATTTTTTTGTTTTTATTTTACATTTAATGTTTAACTGTGAGCTCGAAGTATTTTCTATGATCTGCACTTTTTGAAAAAGTTACAAGCAAGATTATTTATTTCTGACAATGAAATATTGCCCATTTTGGAGTCTCCAGTCCTGACTAGTTTTGTCAATGTAACCATGTCCACTGTTTTCGGACTACTTTTGAGAATGATTCGATATTAACTGCACAGGAGTTGTTTGTTGTAGTGTGTTGATTTGTTCCCGTTGCTAAAACAAATTAAGCAATTTAAAATTAAGACAAGACTTACTACACTTACCTCTTGCGCACTTAGCTTTCCAATGGTACAGTTGTAACAAACAAATTCAATTCTCTAATCACTATTTAGTCCAGGAGTCATCTCATCATTTAAGTCTGCTAAGATGCCTGCAGCAACACAAGAGAATCAAAGAGTCATTCCTCACCACTTTTGTTGGTTCTATATCTATGCACCCATCAAGATCATGAAGGTTTACTGTTCGAGACCAGTATGACCATACACCAGCACAATTGGCACCATGGTAGATGGGTCAGTTAAGTTTGTTGCAGCAATGGCTGAACTGTCCTTATCAAATCTGGACTAATCCTGAGTAAAGAGGGAAAACTGATTGAAGTGCATACGAGCATTTGAAGATGTCCCCTTCAGTATCAGTGTTTCAATTAAGCAACTGGTTAAATCCAGAACCACAGAAGTCATTTAGTTTGCAAGCTAACATGCTGTTGCATGTAATGTTGTGTTCAGTCATTTGATCTGAGATTATTAAAGATCCTAACGATTTAATGGGAAAAAAACATGTTTTAATTAAACATAGCCTAGAGCTTTATTTAATGATTATGTAGGTTATCCCATTTCCAACATGAGGGGCTTCCATTAACTGACCTCATGAAAGGAAACTTACACAGTGGAATCTGCCTTGAACCTGCCACAGAGGATTCTATCTTACATTTCATATGGCCCCTAATTATGCCTTATGGGTTAATTTAGTTTTATTAAGACATAGATCTGAGGATCACCTTTGTGGTTTATATTTATGTTCCTTCTAATTAATGTTGTCTTCCTTTCCAAGAGACAGATCATTGTACCAAAAGGCACCATTCGGAAGTTACTCGGTAGAATAAGAGAGAAAAATGACATTAGCTTAAATAAAGAAAATAAAGGAAGATGCAGAAAAAGATCTGCAATGGACACAAACTCATTAAAAAGACCTGTACAGTAAAGCTCCTATACAACGCTCCCATGGCGAGCGTACGGACCAACAATACCAACTCCCAATACTTCCAGCTGCACAGGGGCACCAGACAAGGATGCCCACTGTCCCCGCTGCTGTTCGCACTAGCAATCGAACCGCTAGCTATCGCGCTCAGGGCAGCAAAAAGTTGGAGGGGGATCCGAAGGGGAGGCAGAGAGCACAGAGTCTCACTCTATGCAGATGACCTGCTCCTCTATATCTCGGACCCACAGAGCAGCATGGACGGAATCATTGCGCTCCTGAAAGAGTTTGGAGCCTTCTCGGGCTACAAACTCAACATGAGCAAAAGCGAGATCTTCCCAGTACACCTGCAAGGGGGGGGGGGGGGGGGGGGGGGGGGCAGCACTAAAGGGGCTGCCGTTCAAACAAGCCCGACACAAATTCCGCTACCTGGGGATTCAAATAGCCCATGACTGGAAAGGGGTCCACAAATGGAACCTCACCAGTCTGACGGAGGAAGTAAAAAAGGACCTGCAAAGATGGAACACACTCCCACTCTCCCTCGCGGGGAGAGTCCAGACGATCAAAATGAACATACTGCCTAGGTTCCTCTTCCTGTTTAGATCCATCCCGATCTACATCCCCAAGGCCTTTTTCAAAGCACTGGACAAACTAACCATGGCGTTCGTATGGGGGGGGGGGGGGGGGGGTGTAAAAATGCTAGGATCCCAAAGAAGGTCCTACAAAAAACAAAATCCAGGGGGGTGCTAGCCCTCCCAAACCTACAATTCTACCACTGGGCAGCAACAGCCGAGTGAGGAAGGGGATGGATCCAGGAGCCAGAGGCCGAGTGGGTGCGCGCGGAGGAGGCCTCCTGCGTGGGGACCTCCCTCCGGGCCCTCGCCACGGTAGCACTCCCATCCCCACCCAAAAAACACTCCAGCAGCCCGGTGGTGACAGCCACCCTCCAATCCTGGAACCAACTGCGGCAGCAATTTGGCCTGACCAAAATGTCCGACAAAGCTCCCATCTGCAACAACCATAGGTTCACACCAGCACTGACTGACACCACCTTCAAAAGGTGGAGGCAGGACGGAGGGACACTGACAGTCAGGGACCTATACATGGACGGCAGGATCGCAACACTGGACAAACTGACAGAGAAATTTTGGCTAGCCAAGGGGAACGAGCTAAGGTATCTGCAACTCAAAAACGTCTTACGAAAGGAGACAAGGACGTACCCACAACCGCCACGACAGACACTACTAGAAGACCTACTGGACGCAAGTATCCTAGATAAAGGGAACTGTAGCGACATGTATGACCGACTGGTAGAAAGGGCCAACACTGTACTGGACGCAACAAGAAAGAAATGGGAGGACGACCTGGGGATTGAGATAGGGTGGGGACTCTGGAGCGAAGCACTGCATAGGGTCAACTCCACCGCCACGTGCGCAAGGCTCAGCCTGACGCAACTAAAAGTGGTACTGAGAGCCCACTTAACAAGAACCCGTATGAGTAGGTTCTTCCCGGAGGTGGAAGACAGATGCGAACGGTGCCAAAGAGGCCCGGCCAACCACGCCCACATGTTCTGGTCTTGCCCCAGACTCGTGGAGTACTGGACAGCCTTCTTCGAGGCTATGTCCAAAGTGGTGGGGGTGAGGGTGGAGCCATGCCCGAAAGTGGCGGTCTTCGGGATCTCGGACCTGCCAGATCTATTCCTGGGGAGGAGGGCGGACGTCCTTGCCTTTGCCTCCCTGATCGCCCGCCGTAGAATCCTGTTTGGCTGCCGGTCAGCAGCACCGCCCAAAGCTGCAGACTGACTGTCCGACCTCTCGGAATCTCTCCAAATGGGGAAAATCAAATTCGCCATCCGTGGGTCAGACGACGGCTTCCACAGAACGTGGGAGCCATTCACGCAACTGTTCCGGGACCTGTTTGTGGCCAACAAACAAGAGGAAGAATAGCCGGGTGGCCAAGAATCAGGGGAAAATGGTCCGGAATCGGGGGAAGGTCGCCCTGGCATGGAGGGGAGAGATGGACTGGGGGGGGGGGGGGGCAGCTAAACCTGAGGAGGGAGGGGCGAACCACAGGGGAGGAGGGGGGAAGACAGCTAAACCTGGGGAGAGGGAGGCGAACCGTGGAGGAGGGGGGGGATGGGAGAGGAGGGTCGGCGGGGTGGGGCGGGGGCAGGGAAGCGGGAGCCGGAGGGAGGGCACGGGATACCAAAACGTGCATGACACCTCCAGGAGCGGGGAACGAGGAAAATGGAGATGGAGGATGGGAGGAGCGGCAGAAACGGGGGCGAACGTGGGACGGCAGCGAGACCCGTCCGTTAAGGGGGGCGACAACAACACACAGCACAGCCAAATATCGCACACTGTGATTTTCTCCCCAGCACCCAAATGTGTGTGTGCCCCCCCAGTCCCCGTCACCCCCCCCTCCCCCCAACCGCCGCCCCCCCCCCCCACAGGCAGTCGCCTACTTATGTGGTGTGTGTAATTTTGCCAGATGTACAGAGCTGCCGTCGAACTGGTGCACAATACCCCACCAGTTATTCTATTTCATATTTTATTATTTTTTTTTATGTTGGGGTGTGCCCTTCTCCTCTAAATATGTGTATATATATATATATATATATATATATGTTTCTTATTCTGTGTCCATAACGGTAATTATACCTTGTTCAAAAACCCAATAAAAACATTTATTAAAAAAAACTTAGTTATGGGGGTTTGTTCTCATGATTTTATGCTTATTTCTTTTTATTGTTAATTTATTGTTTTTGTATTGGAGGGGAGGGGTTACTGTTTTTCTCTGTTGTGATAACATTTGTTGTTGAAAACTTGAATAAAAATTATTAAAAAAAAACACCTGTACATTTGGTTGGCTTCTCCCCCTTTTACTTCACAATTGTTGAATTTTTTTAAATAGCAGTTACTGTGCAGTAGGAAATAAAACTTGGCGAGTCATACTTTAAGGGCGGTATCTTACCTAATTTTTTCCAAGTATTGGCTCTGGTGAGAAAACTGGACAAGATCCCGAAAGCGCCGGGAAATTGTATGAAATACTGAGCCCCTTTAAAAATTGCCACGCTCATGGTGGCTTGCTGCTGATTCACTCACCCTGGGACAACTGGATCTCTGCAATAAGTGGGGTGCTCCATCTAAACACCTTTCCAGCACTCTCCTGGACTTGCCACATCCAGTGAGGGGGATGGCGGCCAGGAAGCCAGTGCCAGGATTCTCAGAGCGAGCCTTGACTAAACTCCTGGATGGTGTGCTGCAGAGGCGTTCCCACAAATGTCCTTCCACCAAGGTCACCACTCCTGCCTGGGAAGCAGTGGCAGCCTTAATGAATGCAAGCTCACTACAGAAGAGGACAGGGCAATAGTTCCACAAGAAGATGAATGACCTTCTTCAGCCTATCTCCTCAAGTCTTCTGCTACACCCCTTCACACTTGCTTCATAGAACATAGAAAAATACAGCACAGAACAGGCCCTTCATCCCACGATGTTGTGCCGAACTTTTGACCGAGATTAAGAACAAATTAATCTACACCCCATCATTCTACCGTAATCCAAGTACCTATCCAATAGCCGCTTGAAGGTCCCTATTGTTTCCGACTCAACTACTTCCACAGGCAGTGCACTCCATGCCCCCACTACTCTCTGGGTAAAGAACCTACCTCTGACATCCTCCCTATATCTTCCACCATTACCTTCAATTTATGTCCCCTTGTAATGGTTTGTTCCACCCGGAGAAAAAGTCTCTGACTGTCTCCTCTATCTATTCCCCTGATCATCTCATAAACCTCTATCAAGTCGCCCTCATCCTTCTCTGTTCTAATGAGAAAAGGCCGAGCGCCCTCAACCTTTCCTCGTAAGACTTACTCTCCATTCCAGGCAACATCCTGGTAAATCTCCTTTGCACCTTTTCCAAAGCTTCCACATCCTTCCTAAAATGAGGCGACCAGAACTGCACACAGTACTCCAAATGTGGCTTTACCAAGGTTTTATACAGCTGCATCATCACCTCACGGCTCTTAAATTCAATCCCTCTGCTAATGAACGCTAGCACACCATAGGCCTTCTTCACAGCTCTATCCACTTGAGTGGCAACTTTCAAAGATCTATGAACATGGATCCCAAGATCTATTTGCTCCTCCACATTGCCAAGAACCCTACCGTTAACCCTATATTCCGCATTCATATTTGTCCTTCCAAAATGGACAACCTCGCACTTTGCAGGGTTATACTCCATCTGCCACTTCTTAGCCCAGCTCTGCATCCTATCTTTGTCTCTTTGCAGCCAACAACAGCCCTCCTCACTATCCACAACTCCACCAATATTCATATCGTCTGCAAATGTACTGACCCACCCTTCAACTCCCTCATCCAAGTCATTAATGAAAATCACAAACAGCAGAGTACCCAGAACTGATCCCTGCGGTACGCCACTGGTAACTGGGCTCCAGGCTGAATATTTGCCATCCACCACCACTCTCTGACTTCTATCGGTTAGCCAGTTCATTATCCAACTGGCCAAATGTCCCACTATCCCATGCCTCCTTACTTTCTGCATAAGCCTACCATGGGGAACCTTATCAAATGCCTTACTAAAATCCATGTGCACCACATCCACTGCTTTACCTTCATCCAAGTGCTTGGTCACCTCCACAAAGAATTCAATAAGACTTGTGAGGCAAGACCTACCCC
Organism: Scyliorhinus canicula; assembly: GCF_902713615.1. Taxonomy (NCBI): domain Eukaryota; kingdom Metazoa; phylum Chordata; class Chondrichthyes; order Carcharhiniformes; family Scyliorhinidae; genus Scyliorhinus; species Scyliorhinus canicula. Next base: position 70,039,183 of record NC_052156.1, on the reverse strand, counting down.
TCACAAATACGTGCTGACTATCCCTAATCAAGCAGTGTCTTTCCAGATGCTCAGAAATCCTGTCCCTCAGTACCCTTTCCATTACTTTGCCTACCACCGAAGTAAGACTAACTGGCCTGTAATACCCAGGGTTATCCTTATTCCCTTTTTTGAACAGGGGCACGACATTCGCCACTCTCCAATCCCCTGGTACCACCTCTGTTGACAGTGAGGACGAAAAGATCATTGCCAATGGCTCTGCAATTTCATCTCTTGCTTCCCATAGAATCCTTGGATATATCCCGCCAGCCCCGGGGGACTTGTCTATCATAAGTTTTTTAAAATGCCCAACACATCTTTCTTCCTAACAAGTATCTCCTCGAGCTTACCAGTCTGTTTCACACTGTCCTCTCCAACAATATGGCCCCTCTCATTCGTAAAAACTGAAGAAAAGTACTCGTTCAAGACCTCTCCTATCTCTTCTGACTCAATACGCAATCTCCCGCTACTGCCCTTGATCGGACCTACCCTCGCTCTAGTCATTCTCATATTTCTCACATATGTGTAAAAGGCCTTGGGGTTTTCCTTGTATCTACCCGCCAAAGATTTTTCATGCCCTCTCTTCGCTCTCCTAATCCCTTTCTTCAGTTCCCTCCTGGCTATCTTGTATCCCTCAAGCGCCCTGTCTGAACCTTGTTTCCTCAGCCTTACATAAGTATCCTTCTTCCTCTTAACAAGACATTCAAACTCTCTTGTCAACCATGGTTCCCTCACTCGACCACTCTTCCCTGCCTGACGGGGACATACATATCAAGGACACGTAGTAATCTGTTCCTTGAACAAGTTCCACATTTTACTTGTGTTCTTCCCCGACAGCCTATGTTCCCAACTTATGCACTTCAGTTCTTGTCTGACAGCACCGTATTTACCCTTCCGCCAATTGTAAACTTGCCCTGTTGCACACACCTATCCTTCTCCATTACTGAAGTGAATGGGAACTAGAAGTTCCAAATGTAAACTTGACAATATTGAATCAATGGGTTTTTTTTTAGTGCACGTTGGTCAGCTTCTCTTGTCATGTTAAAAGTTACCAGTGTGAGGTCACAACATGTGTGAGGTGATACCTCCACAGTGATCTCTTACTCAGCCACTTCAGGGGAACCCATCACCAATTATGTGGTCCGTTCCCCCCAGTAGCTAATCTGCTCCTCACATCCCCATTCTCACTCAAGTCCCATGCATGCCAGACTTCATCAGCATCTAAACTGGCAGGACTCCAACCTGCATTCTCTCCATCTATCTCATTGCAGGATAAACTTGAGCATAAAAGGAGTGAGCAGGCCTGAGTCATGCCTGAGTTCGGATGTCTCATGCCATTAAGGCCAACGAGGAGAAGGATCGCACCTGCACAGAAGGCAAAGTGGGGGCAGCAGACAAAAGTGAGAACCCTCAAGGGACGCAGTCATAGTTCAAGCCCCATGTGATAACTTTCTCCCATCAGTTCACTCGAGATGCACTAATGCCATCTGCCTTCCCTTGCAGGTCACTCATTGGATCAGTCCAGGCCACCTCACGCCCTCTGGAGACCTGAGAGGAAAACATCTCGGAGACAAGCATTGAGGAGGTGTCACAGTTGTCATCTGCACCCTCCCCCAACACAGATACTCACACTTCGATGGGATTAACTAGTAGCCAGGCTTCTGGGGCACCCATTGGTGAGCACCTCATGTTAAGAAAGAGTAAATGTTCCCCACTGCTTATTTATTAGATTGCTCTTATTTTTAAATAGACTGCACCGCTATATGAAGAGAATGCAGGTGGCACTGTTTTGTTGTTGGAGAAGTTATTACTGAACACAAACTTGGAGTTGAAGAAGTTAAGACTTGCATCCTAATTTATAATATAGTCACCTTCAGAGATTAACAATGGTAGCAGAGGATGGTTTCTGTCTGTGAGAAAATGGATTGCAAATTAAGATTTCTATGCTTGAAAGACTGGACTGGAATTCTCTGGCCTTTGTGATTCTCTTTTCCTGCCAGCTGCGCATCCTCTTCCATGGGTTTCCTGGCATCGTGGTGCAGCTTCAACGGGAAATCCCATTCCAAGTGGCAGGAGTAGAGAATCCTGCTGCTCGTGAATGGTGCACCGATGAGAAACACTCATTCTGTTAGGATGCCCTACCTCTCATCCACGGAATCAAGAAGCCTAGCTAGGTTGGCATCCCCAATGCGAGGAGCAGGTCTCCGCACTACCATCCTCGTGACTTGACTGTAAGTGACTGTTGAGCGAGCATTTAAAAACAGCTCCCCCTTCTTAGCAGCGAGAAGCTGAGGCGTATGTTAGGCAATTCAGACGGTGAGGGAGCCAGGCATGGCGAGGTTCACGGTGGGGGGGCTCATTGTTTGCAGTAGGTGCGGGTGAATACAGGTCGGGTTCTTGCCATTACAGCCAATGCGAAACATCCCACCAAGCTTGCCAAAAATGACACTTAAGTCCATTTTTGAGTGAATTGCACCGAGAGTAGTGAACTCGTATTTCACACTGTCAATCTCACAGAAAACGCAGATGCCATCAATTCTTCTGAAGTGTTTGCCAAATTCGAATTACCTGCCTAAGAAAGTTGGTAACTTTTTGTTATGGCCAAGACTGATACAGGGGAAAGTGACAACATTCTTCCTCTGCAAATAAAAGACTGTATCCACAGATATGGAAGGCTATGTTGAAACCTCTACTGCAAAGTGTTTGGCATACAACGGACGGTTCACTAATTCCAGATGCAGGATCCATACTCCTGGTGTGCAAGTAAAATACATCCTCTTGGGTGTCACAGATGGTCTACATTGTAGAAATTAAAGATCCGGCAATTGCAACTTTACTGGCATGTTGTGAGCTCACACTGGTAACTTTTAACATGACAAGAGAAGATGACCAACGCGCACTAAACAAAACATAGATTCAAAATTGCCAAGTTTACATTTGGAACATCTAGGTTCCCACAGTTTCCATAGACGGTATGTGGAAACCAGCTGAGGTGATAAGGAATGTTTTGGAACCAAGCTCCTGTGAAGTAATTACACACAAAGACGCAACAGAGAGGCATATCCAGGGACAAATCAGTCACGTTCCTGCTCCTTAACTACAATACAGTCCTGTTGCAAAATGCAATCAGAAATACCATCCAAGAATGATATTCCCATGGATCACTGCAAGCAATCAAAGAGTCCTGTAGACAGGACTGACATCACAAGATTTGGGCATACCAGCAGATTACCTTTACACTTCCGATACTCATAGGGTGGGATTGTCCGCAAACCTCCCCCACCCCCCGGATGTGTTTTCTCGAGGCAAAAATGGCTCGCCATTGGCCGGCAGTGGGATCTTCTAGTCCCACCGATATCTATGCCTTTTTGCATGGTTCACCCATCCCACTGCTGGGAGTTGCATTCAGTGGGACCTGTGGGAAAGGTGGGAAAATCTCACCCCTAAATTCATCAGTTCAATGTCTATGAAATAGTAATGCTTCTTTGGAAGGGCGGGGGAATATCTATGAAAAGACATGTGGATTTTGTATTATGTCTTTAATGGATATCAACATGTCATCACTCAAAAGGAAATGTGTTGATCCAGTCTTACTTTCACTTTTGATTTAGGTAGAGCACACACACCCAGCTCTGATGCCTTCAAGCTTTATATCTATGTAAACTGTTCTCATGTGCCTAGCCTTAATAATTGAACCCACAAAATGACTACCCAATCCTTATTCAGCAATTGCTGTCTTTGCCTTGTACTGTAAATAAGCCCAAGGTATTATATAATTGTAAGAACATGACATTTAGCAGCTGCCAAGCTTCACACCAACTACATGGTGGTGTAAACAATGGTCCAGAGGCAGGAAGAGTTTAAAAGGTAAGTCAAATTGTTTCTCCTCCTTTATAGTTAATCATTAAATGCTGTAGCATGAGTTGTATCTGTGTCCATTAGGGAGAGTTATGAGTTGTGCTGTTATCGGAATATGTAACTATCGCTTAATCAATGTGTTTACCATGTTGTTATTTCTACCAAGCCGTCAAATATAAAAATCAGTATTGTAAATGTGGAAAAATCTTCAGATAAGTTTAAAAAGTTCACCCAATGGATTAAAAGGTAAAGTACATTTCATATTATTGAAAGGGTACCTCAGTATGATAACCAAGTGTAATTTCTTTTCTATGTTTTTATGTATTTGGTCTAGACATCTGATGAAATAGCAGTTCTGAAGTCTGTACGTGTACTGGGAAAGTTTCATGAAATTTTTGACTGCAACCCAACTGCCTAATATTTTTGCAAGTACTTCATATTGTTGGTACAGCGACTTTACTCAGGGACATATATGGGCTATTCAATGGCTTCCAATTGTTATAATATGGATTGGCAGTTAAAGTTGATAATGGGTGAGGGTACGGGTTGAGGTTGAGGCAAGTGAAGGTAAATGACTGAGGATTAGAGGAGTGAGGAGGTGAGGGTAAATGGGGCATGAGGGGGTGAGGGATGTGAGTTAGGTGAGGGGATGAGGCAAAGGGATGAGAGTGAAGGAAGTGAGGATGAGAGTTTAAAGTGGTCAGATGGTTCAACAATATATAGATGGCTAACATCATTGGGTTGGGGCTTTCTGGGAAAAGAGGTGGGCCTTTTAATATGGCTGCACTGGACTCAGCCACCTCCAGGTCACTTTGGGATCTGGAACTCCAGAAAATCCCATCTGCCAGAATTCTTCAGACGGAGGTGGGATCTCAATGGGGGGGATTAGTCCTGCCTTCTGAGTCCCACCTCCCGAATAAAAATCCAGCCCCAGATATGATGTAATTTAGGATATGGACTTAATAAAAATGAACATAAGCACGCTAACGCTAATAGAGAAACCAATGGTACTGAAGTCCAATATATCACCAGACCAGATGGTTTCTATCCCCAGGGTTTTAAAGGATGCAGGAGAGAACTTTGCAGATGCATTAACTATAATCTTTCAAAGTTCTCTCATTTTGGAAACTGGTTCTTGAGATTGGGAAATTGCACATGCCACTCTGCTTTCTAAGAAAGGCAAGAGAGGGATTGATCAATTAAATATCACCGTATTGATATATAATATATCATTATGTATTAAATACCAGTGAGAGCATGATATAGATCACGCTGGGCGTCGCGAGTCGAGTGTCTCACACTGGGTTTCGCGCCTGGCATGAAACCTAGTTTGGGCCTCCCCCGCAGTGATAGAATCACGCCCATAGTCAGGATGTGACAAGTGATGTACTACAAGGAGTTGTGTTTGGGCCTTAACTATTGAAAGTGTTCATTAACAACTTAGATGGATGAGAAAGCCACCTATCCAAATTTGCGGTTAGCACAAAGATAGACAATATTGTAAATAGTGTGGTTGGAAATATAGAATTGCAAAGAAACATTGATAGATTAAGCGTTACAAATGGATTTCAGTGGAGGGAGGTGTGAGTTCTTCCACTTTGGAACGAAAACAAATAGAACAGGGTAATTTCTACATGGCCAAAAGCTGGAAACAGTGGATGTCCAAAGGGACTTGGTGGTCCCTTAAAATGTTGTGAACAAGAATAGGAAATATTCAAAAAACCTAGCTGAATGCTAGCCTTTATAGAAAGAGGAATAGATTGCAAGGGAATAAAGGTCATGCTTTCTCTCTCCAAAGCTCAAGGTGGCCCCACCTGGCATGTAGTGAGCATTCTGAGTACCGCAGCTTTGGAAAGATATACCAATCTTGAAGGGAGTTCAGCTTTGATTCACCTGAATGATGCCTCGACACCAATGACTGCTTAAAGAAATTAAGGATGTATTCCCTGGAACTTAAAAATTGAAGAGTGATTTGATTGAAGCTTTCAAGATATTAAGTGAGGCATGTCAAACCATGTTGACCGGGGCCATTGGCTGCTGCAGTCTTCCTCTAATTTGGAGACAAACAATGTTCACTCACTTGTTCTGTCATGGAAGACATTTTGGACAGCGCTTTGGTTGATACCTCCCCCTTCCCCCCAAATGGTGTTGTCCTGGGTCGCCCAGGAGAAAAAAGCTCCCGATGGCATTGCCTCTCCACACAAGCCTCTCCAACATGTCAAGGACATGGTCTACAGAGAGAATTCTCATCCGTGCAACAGTGACCACATTTCAAAAGTCCTTCATTGGCTATAAAGTGCTTTGAGGTAGCTGCTGGTCAAGAAAGACGTGACATAAATGCAAGTATTTCTTTCTTCCTTTAAGGTGCTTCTTAAATATATCTCTTTGACCAAGCATTTGATCATCAGCCTGAATAACTGCTTATGCTAAACATATTAAACATTAATTTCCTCCACCTCTGATGCACATTGACACCATCTACAAGATGCACTGCATCACCTCACCAAGACTGTTCAAAACAGGGTCTTCCAAACCTTTGAACTCTACCAGCTGTAGGACAAGAGCAGCAGATGCACGGGGACACCATGACCTGCAAGTTGCCCTCCAAGTCACTCACCATCCTGACTTGGAACTATATCGCCGTTCCTTCACTGTCACTGGGTCAAAATCCTAGAACTCCCTCCCTAACAGCATGGCAGGTGTACCTATACCTCACAGATTGCAGCTGTTCAAGATGGCATCACACCACTACCTTCTTGAGGACAATTGGTGATGGGCAATAAATTCTATCTTTGCCATCGATATCCATATTCAATAATGTGTATAGAAAATTGTGTCTCTGGGTCAAATTTTCTTTGCTCATGCTCCCCTGAAGCACCTTGGGATGTTTTATTACATTTAAGATGCTACAGAAATGCACGTTGTTGGAACATACAGTCTCATCATTACTTTTTAATGTCCTAAAACCGTTCAATATATGTAACATATTATTGTTCTGAGATCATTTCTGACCAATCTTTATTGATTGAGAAAATGGGTTGGAAAATTGTTTTTCACCTCTGGTACCAGATTTAATTTTGCCCTAGACTAATGGAATGTGAGCCCCCTGTCTCTCCTCCGGCGAAATGGCTCCCAAGTAAAATGAGTTCCAGCTGAGCTCCTAATGGCCTTGACTTCAAACTAGCAATAAATAGGCATCAAACTGCTGGCTTCACCCAGAGGCTATAAAGATGAATGATGCGAGAAATTGATAATGTGCAGTGATGTAATACTTTCAATAGAGCCTCTTCCGAGATTGATATCAAGGGGCATTATTGGGGGCATGCAGACGAAGTTTTGCTCGGTTCACGTTCCATGCTCTACTTAATTTGTTAGCAGTTAATATTGATCATCATCAACAAGTAAGCCCAAGATTTCACATAATATTCATTTTGAAAAATAACTGGGGAGGTGAATGTTATAGTACAGCACAAGGCACGGCTTTCCTGAGGTTGAGGAGTAAACCACTTTCTGTTTTGTTTTAGTTTGATGCAGTAGGTTAGAGTTTTAGTTTTGATACTTAACTCATAGTACAACCCGTCCTCCCAAAATCTCAAAACCTGTGCAAGTTTCACCTTCCTCGTAAAACCTCTAGTTTTCAAACGCAGCTGATTATCAAACCTTTACTTCTTGATTTATTTCATCCTCTCTCCTCTGTTCCCAGTGTTCCCGGATGGCTGGTGCTATTAAGCCTCAGGCACAACTCTGTAGCTTAACTGAACTATTTGTAAAGTTTACAGGGTGGGGGTTGGGAGACAACTGGTCAACAATTTCAGGGTTTTGTGCTAGGCAATAATGTGGATTTTTAGAAATAAATTTTGAGTACCTAATTCATTTTTTCCAAGTTTTCCAATTAAGAGGCAATTTAGCATGGCCAATCCACCTAACTTGCACATCTTTGGGTTGTGGGGGCAAAACCCACGCAAACACGGGGAGAATGTGCAAACTCCACACGGACAGTGACCCGAAATCGAACCTGAGACCTTGGCGCCGTGAGGCAGCAATGCTAACCACTGTGCCACCGTGCTGCCCTAATAATGTGGATTTTAACTATCCACAGTAAGGTTTGGGGTGGACAGGTTGGAAGGGGAGCAGTGAAATTTCCTGCCCAAGAGTCTTTCTGGGAGGACCAGCCTAACAGCTGGGCCTTATTAACATCTCACTGGCTTGTCGGCAGCCTGGATTGTGTGGATACTCGCCAGTTTGCAGATTGATGGGGGAGTGCTGTCGTCATGGCACGGTGATGCCGGTGGGAAGCATTTTTCTTTTCTTGTCCTTCCAAAGATTTTGCTTCTGTTCCCTTAGGTTTCCCTTTGGAGTGGCCATGGAAATCACTTTGTCTGGTTGGGCATTAGTGTGGCCTTGGGGACTATCTGCAGTAATAGGACCTGATTAGCATGCATTAATGAGGCAGTCTTAACCAGCCAGCGTTAGAAATTACTGCAAGGCGGTGTCAGAGTGGCAAAATAATGCTACTTGATTTTAACTCCTCTTGTGCCAGGCTTGTACTGGGTGAAGGCAGCCAAAAATCAACCCTGTTGTCTCAAGTTCAGCGTTATCTGTCGCTCCCATGAATAGATGTCTCATCCTCCGTGACGGAGGGAGCACCTTGTTCTGCTCAGCCTTGAGTTAAATGAGAAATTGAATAAGAGAGAAATGAACAAGATTCAGTTCAAGCACTGCAGTATAAAATTAAAATGCTACATGGATATTTCCAGCGCAGTGCCAACCCTTGCTGAAGCTGTATTACTAATACTGAATCATTAGCCTGTTGAGCAAATGCCGTTTGTGGGACCAGATGGGAAATCCGCCCTTGCCCACGATTGGCTCCGATATCAATTTCTCACTGGCTGGCCAATTAACTGCCGGCCATTGTGAAATGTGTGCTCAGAGCAGCAGCAGACGCAGGAAGATGGTGGGCACCGGGACCAGTAAGGGTGTGGGTGGAGGATTTAAATTGAACTCTCTGAAGGCTAGAAGTCTGCCCTGAGGGTCTCAGGGAACGTGTACCTTTTGGCCTGAGGGTGCTTGTACATTTTGACGGTGCATTTGATTATCTCGAATATCCTCATTGTCCGGAGCCCATGCCAGGTGTGACGGAAACGCCTGGAGCCCATGCCAGGTGTGACAGAAATGCCTGGAGCCCATGCCAGGTGTGACAGAAATGCATGGAGCCCATGCCAGGTGTGACAGAAATGCATGGAGCTCATGCCAGGTGTGACAGAAATGCCTGGAGCCCATGCCAGGCATGACGGAAATGCCTGGAGCCCATGCCAGGCATGACGGAAATGCCTGGAGCCCATGCCAGGCATGACGGAAATGCCTGGAGCCCACGCTAAGTGTGACAGAAATGCCCGGAGCCCATGCGAAGTGTGACAGGAATGCCTGGAGCCCATGCGAAGTGTGACAGGAATGCCTGGAGCCCATGCCAGGTATGACAGAAATGCCTGGAGCTCATGCCAGGGGTGACGGAAATGCATGGAGCATATGCCAGGCATGAGGAATTGCCTGGAGCAGTGCAACACCCCATTTTTCAGGTGAGTGCAGAGGGTCTTACTGGAGGCAACTAGTGACCATCGTGATATCCTGCTGCCAGGGGCTGGCAAGAGGAGGCATGTCATGTGCCATATCATAGGCGGCATGGTGGCACAGTGGTTGGTACTGTTGTTTCACAGCTCCAGGATCCCAGGTTCGATTCCCGGCTTTGGTCACTGTCTGTGCAGAGTCTGCACATTCTCCCCGTGTCTGCGTGGGTTTCCTCCTGGTGCTCCAGTTTCCTCCCACAAGTCCCGAAAGACGTGCTTTTATGTAATGTGGACATTCTGAGTTCTCCCTCTGCGTATCCGAACAGGTGCCGGAGTGTGGTGCCCAGGGGATTTTCACAGTAACTTCATTGCGGTGTTGATACAAGTCTACTTGTGACAATAATAAAGATTCTTATTATTATTAAAGAAGGACAGGACAGAGGTGGCAGGCCTGGTCAGCAGCCATTTGCAGAACCTTGATCGAGCATTGGAAAAGGTTCAGTTACATTCTGTGCCTTGCCAGGCTGAGGATTGATTCCAGTTGGAACCTTGGGGTGCATTGGTCCAATGGGGTGTGCAGGAAGAACTGGCAGAGATCCATGAGGGCCTGCGTGCCATGGTCTTAGCGCTGACCCAGTGCTCGGAGCACATGGCTTCCTCCATAGAGATAGTGGTGGCTCTGAAGGAGAGGCAGCTCCAGGAACTCAGTCAAGGGTTTGTGGGGTTGTGTTCAGATCTGCAAGTCCACACACTGGAGGTGATGTCAGTAGGTCACGGCCAATGTGAGAGACAGATGAGGCACCGTGTAACTCTGCTAGCTGCCTGTTCATCAATGGTGAACAGGGAGGTTCAAACTGACTTTATGTTGGAGGATGACCTGCAGCTCACATCCGTGGGCACCTCTCAGGGTGCACTTAATGTTGGCAGCAACGTCTTCATCCCTCTGTCAGTGACTGTCGCATTTGATGAGACTGTGCCGACTGAGGAGTGCCCAGCCATGGTACGGGACTCTCCTGCCAGATGGCGCCTGCACAGGCTTTACTAACCAGAGGACAACCGACAAGGTCATTAACGTCAATGGGGCACCAAGTCAATAGGCTGCCTTCAATCCAACTGCAAACGACGCAGAGCACCAACACAAAGTACTCGGAAGGGAAAATTTAAGTCACAGTGACCACATAAGGGGGTCTTACGGGTGATTAATGCTTCCTTGGCACATGTATATTTGTGCATATATATATTTTCCTTCATTATAAAAATGTTATATTATGTGCAATGGCCTCTGTGTGCTTCATTCAACTGACAGGCAAGAGGCCTGTGAGCTGTGTCACATTTGAAATTATGCAAAGTTTATTTCAGAAGTCAGGTCTTGAACCTAAGAGTGACAGGAATGCCTCATCAGCAATGATCAATAAGGTTTGTTTCTCTTGCCATCACCCCGACTCCTTGCTTTGAATTCCCTAACTGAAAATTCTCTGAAGTAATGCCGATTTCCTGCCTCCCATAAGCATCCTCACACTGGGGTTTTGCTTGTCACCCTGGGGATCCTCCTCAGACTCGTCCTCTGTAACGTGTTGAGCAAGGCCACTATCTTCATCCTCCAACAGCTCCCTCTTTGACAGAGACAAATTGTGCAGAGCACAGCAGACAACACTAATAAGGCAGATGCGTTCAGGAGGATATCCAAGCATGCTGGGACAATGAACAGTTTTGGCATCTGGGAAAGACAAAGAATGTAGGCATCATGGCAGCTTCCTGGATATCTTGCACAAACCTGCAGTATCTGGCTATTGTGGTCACATCCAATCTAGATTTTAAGGAAGTGGAAGCCCTTTCTATATACAAAGGTACCCATCTCACCCATTGGCACCTTTTTTGGGCACATACATGCAGTGAATGGCTTCTTGGATGTGAGGAAATCTGAAACTGTAGTAAAGCCACTGGCACACTCAGCCTGGCTAGCCTCGTTTGTCTGGGAATTATTGAAGTTGCTGACTCTTCAGAACACTGAATCAGTGATCAGCTTGATGCAACTTGTAGGCAGGCGATTGGGAGACTCCACGGCCGGGATTCTCCGATCCTGCGTCAGGTCGGTGAATCGCTTGGGGGGGGGGGGGGTCGTGCACGAATCTGACATACCGCTCCGATGCTGGGTCAACGATTCCCCGGCGACAGGAGAATCGGCGTACAATCGTGCCGGCGTGATTGCCGCGCCGCAGGTCGGGGGCCGTTGAAAGCAGTCCCAAACCCCCACCCCGCGATTCTCCGCGGTCGACGGACCGAGTGCCCACCGAGTTACACCGATTCCCGCCAGCGTCATTTGCGCATGGTCCTACCTGGCAGGACCTCGGCGTTCTGGCTGCAGAGGCTGTCCTGGTTGGGGGGGGGGGAGGGTGGAGTGGGGGAGCGCGGGGGACCTCCACGGTGGCCAGGCCCGAGGTCGGGGGGCAAGGCGGGCGGTATTATTCTGGGGTTGGGGGAGGCCTATATTCCTCAGCGCCGGGCCACTGTAGGGCTTTGCCATACTGCCTGGGGGCCGGCGCAGAGACGGCCATGGCGTGCATGCGCGGACCTGTGCTGGCCATGGCGCGCAGGCGCGGAATCCTGCCAGCTGTGGCGTGCCCATGCGCGGACCTGCATCAGCCGTGGCAGGCCAGCTTTCAGCGCCGGCACAGCACTCCAGCGCCGTTCTAAGCCCCGAGGAAGGGGTGAACCTGGAGGCCCGTTGACGCCGGCATTGCTCGTGCCGGTTTTGATGCCAGCGTCAACACTTGGCCAGGATTTCGGAGAATCCCGGCCCACATTAGATCTGTCACCGACCTCTGGGAAAAACCTGGGGCATAAAAGTTTAGGGCAACTGTCATCTTAAGAGCCACTGGCATGGGGTGGTCACCTACACAGTGGTCGATTTCGGGACCGATCATTTTTATATGGAGGTGACAGTGTCCCTACATTGGCCCTGAACCTCAGACATGTCCAGATAACATTAGTGGTGGCACAGTGGTTTGCACTGATGCCTCACTGCACCAGGAGCCCGGGTTTGATTCCAGCTTCAGGTGACTGTGTGGTGTTTGCATTTTCTCCCCGTGTCTGCGAGGGTTTCCTCCGGGTGCTCTGGTTTCCTCCCACAGTCCAATGATGTGCAGATTAGGTGGATTGGCCAGGCTAAGTTGCCCCTTAGTGTCCGAGGGTTGTGTGGGATTTTGGGAATAGGGAGGGGGAGTGGGCCTGAAAAAGGTGCTCTTTCAGAGGGTTGGTGCGGACTCAATGAGATTAATGGCCTCCTTTTGCACTGTAGGGAATCTAAACTATGAATCTATCTATGAATGCTGCCTGTAACCTCTATCTGTAGGGTCACAACACACTCTCCAGGTCCTTCTGCCTTGCACTTCCTGCTGGTCCTGCATCCTTTGGCTGTGCCTCCTGTTCCATAGGTTCCGTAGGTTCAGATGCTGCCTGCGCACAACTGGCCTCCTCTCTCTTCCTGCCCTTTCCTCCTTTTCTGAAGAGGTCCCTGCAGCAGAATACATAATTTTTCTTTTCATGCAGATGGTTGCACCAGCTTCTGCACTGAAAAAGCCTCTCCAGAAAGACTCTGTAAATGCTTAAAAATCAGAGTTCTCCAGAACACCAAAAAAATGTCAGAAACTTTCTCTAAACTAACTCCAAACTACTCACAGCAGAACTTCTAACTACTTACCTTACCAACATTCTGTGAGTTTATGTTATCCCACCCTGGATATAGAATGCATGGAAAATGTGAAGGTCACCTGGCCACGTGGCCCATGCGCATAGCGTTAAAGCACACAGGCTTTAAATGGGCTTAATTAGTCCTTTAACTCTCAGTGGGTGCAGTTCTGACTTCTGCGTCTGCCTGCTGGCCGAAATACTGAGAGGTGGCGCAATGGTGTCGTATGATCAGCTGTGTGCCTGCCCAACAAGTGCAAATTCTGACCGAAAGTCATTCAATGCTGCCATGTAATTAACTGCATGCACGCAGTGACAGAATATAAATTCCCATCTCTGTCTTCTTACTGAGCTTTGGCATTATTAGTAGAATTCCCAGGTTCAATCATTGGCATAGTTTGCAATTTAGCTCTTCACCATTTTCACTATTTTCTCTGCGTTATCAGAGCAGCGTAATTTTTTTTGTGACTTCTAGAAGAGCAGGAGTGTCTTCCCAAGGCCCACTTGAAATAATCTGGGTGGCGAACTGACAACTGTTAAGTAATGGGTTAAGAGACATTCCAATTAGTTGTCTCATTTATGTTAAGTATCCAATACTTGACACTGATATGTAAAGAGGCTTCAGGTGGCCTTTGAGTCAGGTGATGTGAAGATAGAGTTTTGTGTAGAGTCTGTTAAAGTGAAACAAAGGTGTGTGTGAAAAGGAGAAGAACCTTTGACTCTTTATACAACAGCAGCTAAACGTCTAACAAATGGTAGCAGACAACGGTTGCTGTACAAATTGAAGGGTTGAAAGGTACAACTTTTCCAGACCAAACCAAGGATGAGTGAGAAGAAAACAAAAAGATATATGGCTCAACCTAGGATAAAGCTGGCCGGATATGACTACCCACCTTATTTTCTGAAAGGGGATCATATGATCAATGGAAAAATGCAGTAGTTATGTGGACTAAGGACCTTATGTGGACCTTGGGAAAGAGAAAACAAGGTTAAGGAATTTGGAAGTTCCACAAGTTTCAGGTTTGGGGATGATAATACTCTGAAGTCGATAAAAAGGGTGGTGATCCTTTGCAATATGGCCGGAGTGAATCATTTCATTAGCACGGATGTTGTATCAAGTGAGATACCTTTGCTTCTAAGCAGACCGTTGATGAAGAAAGCACACATGAAACTGGATATGGAATAGAATCATAGAATTTACAGTGCAGAAGGAGGCCATTCGGCCCATCGAGTCTGCACCAGCTCTTGGAAAGAGCACCCTATCCAAGGTCAACTCCTCCACCCTATCCCCATAACTCAGTAACCCCACCCAACACTAAGGGCAATTTTGGACACTAAGGGAAATTTATCATGGCCAATCCACCTAACCTGCACATCTTTGGACTGTGGGAAGAAACCGGAGCACCCGGAGGAAACCCACGCACACACGGAGAGGATTTGCAGACAGTGACACAAACCGGAATCGAACCTGGGACCCTGGAGCTGTGAAGCAATTATCCTATCCACAATGCTTCCGTGCTGCCCTATAGGGTAAGGCAACAGTTTTTGGAAAGACGGTGGGCTTACAATTTACACAGTCGGTAAATTTTATTCCATTACTGACAAATAATATTTCAAGTACAGTTGTTAAGGATGTCTTAATGGCAGTTGAAAATGGGACTTCAGCTGATAAAAAGCTTGTTGTACTAAAACTGCATCGGTAATTTGTGCATCCGTCTCCTTGGAGGCTGAAAAATTTATTAAAGGATGCAGGGGTAAGGGATGAAGACTATACTAAACTGATAGAACAGGTTAGTGATTGCTGTGAAGTTTGTAGGAAGTACAGAAGGACACCAGCATGACCGATAGTAACCCTACCTTTGGCCAGGGATTTTAATGACATTGTGGCCATGGACATTAAGATCTGGGACAAAGCCAATAATATATTTATTTTGAATTTTGTAGATTTAGCAACCACATTTAGTCAATCAACAATTGTACGAAGTAAAGAAAAGAGTAATTCTGGATCAAATCATGGAAAAATGGATAGGGACAGGAATGGGCCCACCGGCAAAATTCCTTACGGACAATGGGGGAGAATTTGCTAATGATGAGTTTAGGGATATGTGTGAAAACGTGAATATCAACAGTCATGAATATGGCTACAGAAAGCCCAGTTACATGGTATGTGTCAAAGAAACCATGCGGTAATGCATGACATGCTCCTGAAAATTTTGGCAAATAGACCAAACTGCAAGCTAAATTCAGCTTTAGCATTGGGCGGTACATGCAAAGAATTCATTGCTGATGGTTGGGGGCTATAGTCCCTATCAATTAGTGTTTGGTAGAAATCCTAAAATTCCGTCCATTTTAGATGACCAGCCTCCAGCTTGGGAAGGGACTCTGCTTTTGCTGAGCATTTAAATGCATTGCATAGCAGGAGAAAAGCTTTTTTGGAAGCAGAAGTCTCTGAAAGAATTTGCAGAGCTTTTGGACATAATGTACGTCCATCAAATACCGTTTTTCAGCAAGGAGACATAGTATACTATAAGAGAGACAATTCTAATGAATGGAAAGGCCTAGGGAAGATTATAGGCATAGATGGCAAAACAATTATTTTGCAACATTGCAATCAAACAGTTTGGGTACATTCATCAAGGGTAATGGGTACCGATTACAAATTTTCAAATTTATACAGGAGACAGACATGATGAGGAACCAGAGTCATCTGGTATGCACGTGTTACAGAACTATGAGGACCAGTTAACTGATATAGACAGGGTTTCTGTAGAGGAGCACAACACTTCCGATTAATTATAACAGGCCATTTTTTTTGAAAGGACAATTGCCAAAAGTTGGTCCAAAAGTGGCATACTTGCCTGAAGGGTCTAGTCAATGGAAAGATGCAACTGTTATTAGTAGAGCAGGGAAGGTCACTGGAAAGTATAAACATTGGTTGAATGTTCAGCATTCAGGGGAGGGAGTCAAGAAAATGGATTGGAACATGAAGTTCAAAAATGGAGGGCATAGAAACGCAGATCAGTTCCGATAGTACATCGGATAGTGAACAGGTCCGCAGGAAAAGGTTGAGAACTATTGAAAGGACATCCCACAGCAGAAGGGAAAGATCAAGCAGTAGCAGTACAGATACCAAGCAGGAGAGGGGACGTAGTTTATCAAGATCTCGGAACATGAATAAGACTCCAAATACTAATAGGAGTCGAAGTCCACATGCACGTGAGATTTTGGTGACTTCCAATAAATTAGATGAAAAAGTTGTCAAAGATGCCAAACAGCAAGAACGGCACAGTTGGAGTGAATTTGAGGTATACACGGAAGTACCGGATAGGGGACAAAGAGCTCTATTCCACAAATGAATTTGCACAAAAAGGTTCTTCCAGATGGAACTTATAAGGTAAAGGCCAGGCTTGTGGCAAGGGTATTCAAGTGCCTAAGGTCACCTAAAACCGGGAACCTCAAAACACACTCCTGCATTTTTAGTCTGACCAATGCTTTATTTGCTCTTATTATGTCTTCCACTTTGGGATCATTTATTTTTGTACTCAACTGTAAGACATCAAAACTCACGTCCGGTCTAGTCCATCTACCTAACCAATTCAGTTGCCCAATTAAACTTCGCAGTTGCTCTTTTTCCATCTTGGAAACCATTGCGTCTTTTTGTGAAACCCGGCCACGACTAATTGCTATTGGGCTGATGCTTTCCAAATAAGATTGCTGACGTAAAATTAGTCGTGGCCGGGTTTCACAAAAAGACGCAATGATTTCAAAGATGGAAAAAGAGCAATTGCAAAGTTTAATTGGGGAACTGAATTGGTTAGGTAGACAGACTAGACCAGATGTGAGTTTTGATGTCTTAGAGTTGAGTACAAAAATAAATTATCCCAAAGTGGAAGACATAATAAGAGCAAATAAAGCATTGGTCAAACTAAAAATGCAGGAGTGTGTTTTGAGGTTCCCGGTTTTAGGTGAACTTAGGCACTTGAAACTCATAGTTTATAATGATGCGTCCTATGCAAATTTATGTGATGGGGTTTCAAGCGCAGGGTGTTTTCTAATTTTCCTTTTGGGGAACAATGATAAATGTTGCCCTCTTGTGTGGGCAACAAAGAAAATAAGGAGAGTGGTCAAAAGCACTTTGGCTGCTGAAACGTTAAGCCTTGTAGTGGCAGTGGATATGGTCTTTTATATATCTCAGATATTGACAGAAATTTTGGGATTAGGGGATTTGGGTAATATACCTATTGACTGTCACATTGACAATAAATCCCCGTGGGAAAATGTGTATTCTACAAAAGTGTCAATGAAAAAAGGTTAAGGATCGACATCGCAAGTTTGAAGCAGATGTTGGACAGAGGGGAAATAGCAAAAATTAAATGGGTCGACAGTAGCCATCAATTGTCAGACTGTTTTACAAAAAGAGGGGCTAGTTCACTGAAACATTTGGATATTGTTAATGAAGGGCGTCTGTTTCTGTGACTGTTTTCTTTTTCTTCAAAAAAAAGAGAAGGGGGGAAATTGCGTATGTGTTTTGAGTTTCTTGTAATTTTGTTTTCACCTAATTATTATTTTTTTCTCCAAGAAAGGGGAGACTGTTAAGTAATGGGTTAAGAGACATTCCAATTAGTTGTCTCATTTATATTAAGTATCCAATAATTGACACTGATATGTAAAGAGGCTTCAGGTGGCCTTTGTGTCAGGTGACATGAAGATAAAGTTTTGTGCAGAGTCTGTTAAAGTGAAATAAAGGTGTTTGTGAAAAGGAGAAGAACCTTTGTCTCTTTATACAACAGCAGCTAAACCTCCAACAACAACCTCCACGACCTTTGCCCCTGCACTCCACAAATTCCCTTGCCATGGATAAACCCAGCTGGAAGATGATACCTCAATCTGGAAAACTGCGTCAATGTCCTGCTGTTCACTCAGAATTGCAATGGTCTCTTCGTCACTCAGCAGGCAGCCAACCAAAGGTCTCAATGAATCCCCGTCAGTGTCGTTTACTCCAGTTTCCAGCATTTTAAACTCCTCTCCCATGTAACCAGCTTTGGTCACAAAATGCTTCAAACTCTTATTTAGGTCGCGTTTGTCTTGTGCCAAAACCATTTCCCTCACTTTCATCCCTGTTCATTTATCCTCTCTCTTGCGCAGCCATTGGATAACACCTTTCCTTTGTTCCTAATCGTCACAGACTTGATGGACTGAATGGCCTCTTGCTGAACTGTGATCATTCTTTGATAATTGATGCCCAGTTATCTAGCATAAAGTGCAATCACAAAACAGACCTGACCTACAGAAGCTTAAGAAATTGAACTTTAGATTTCTGAGTCTATGCCTGCACATGGTGAATTGTATTGAAAAAACTGCATGCAATACCCATGTGATTCTTCCTGACTTGCTTGTGGTGAATAAGTTCTGTCACTGTGCAGCAGAATATTTGCTTAACAGATACACTTAACATTGACCTTTTAAAAGCAAATCAACTATTAAATCTTTGTTAAAAATCTGACCTCTGGATACAAATAAAAGTTAACCTGGTAGTTACAATAGATTCTAATGAAACTCCACTTGGCATCTCATCATTTTAAAGCAAATATATATCCATTTATTGCTTAATCGAGTCAATTCAAGACATTGATTTTTTTTTTACATGATCCGCCCACATACTCAATTGTTAACAATTTATCCTGTGAGTCATCACTTTCTGAAATGTCATTGTTGTCAAGATTGTCTTGAGTTAATACGGGTATGTCTGGCTGGGTTAGAGTAGATGAACGTGGATGACAGAGGGATGGTGGTTGCAAAGGCATTGAAAGGCTTCCTGGTGCTTTCCTCCCACCTGAGTTCAATGCTTTGTGGATATGGAAGTGAAAACACAAGTGGCTTGTGAGAAAAGTCATTTCACTGACTTTTTGGTAACATTTGCCATTTGTGTTCAGAGTTGCTATTGTCAGTAGTTTATGGAAGTGTCCTTTTATACTTTTTATCAGAAGATATACTATAGCAAAAGATTACAGGCTGTATCTGCTGATTGTGGAATATGTAGGATCATTTGGGAGGCTGCACTCCTTGGAAAAACATTGAAATCTATTGATGTACAGGAAAAAGTAAGCTGGAGTTTCATAGCATAGGAAACATTCAATGTACATGAGGCAGGCATAAAGCATAGCACATGAAAACATGATTGGAACAATTCTAGATATGCTCATGTGTTACACAAGGCATTCAAGACTGATCACCTCAAATTCACCTCTTAAGCTAACACATTGTGTGTGTTATTTTTCTATGCTGTGAGGATAACTTTTTCGTTACCCCCCCCCCCCCCCCTCCCCTCCCCCACCCCACCCCACATGGAGTGTTTTCTGGCAGTGGAGGCAGCTTGCCATTGGCTGCCAGCAGAATACTACGCTTCCGCTGATGTCTATGGCGTTGTGCGTTGCTCGTCCATCCCGTCCTCCGGTAACAGCGGGATCGCTGTCGGCAGGACCAGAAGATCACACTGGTGGGAAGAGTCAGAAAATCCGTCCAAGCATTTTAACGTTATTGCTTGGTATCTTGTAGGTTCTTTACAAACATAATAGACTACAAAGTGTGGTGCTGTGGGGGTTGCTGCTTTTGCACAATGCTTTTACACCAATACAAGTGTGCACTGCAATCTTAGAATCCTTAAATGTGCAGAAGGAGCTATTTGGCCCATCAATTCTGCCCCGACTCTCTGAAAGAGCACCTTACCGAGGCCCACTCCTCTGCCTCATCCCTGTAATCCCATAACCCCACCTAACCTTTGAACACAAAAGGACAATTTAGAATGGCCAATCCATCTCACCTGCACATCTTTGGACTGTGGGAGGAAACAGGAGCATCCGGAGTAAACCCACACAGACACGGGGAGAATGTGCAAATTCCACACAATCACCCATGGTTGGAAATGAACCCGTGTTCCTGATGCTGTGAGGCAACATTGCCAACCCACTTGGCACATGCAAAGTGGGGCAGATCAGGATGTCCATCAGTGACTATTGCTGACTTGGTACACAAATTGCCCTTTTGGATCTCGTAAGGCCTCTTACTGACGTCTCTTAAACATGAAGGAACCCCATGAGTTCTATTTCAATGCAGCACCATGCAAATTTTTGGTGAGTTGCTTTTAACTCTCCTTTGCTGTGGCAGAGTGAGTGGGAATACTGTGTACTGTGCTGGAAAAATATCGTACTTGTACTTTCAATTCGAAGGGAGTGGAGCTGGAACTTTGGGAAGAGTGGCAAAGAATTGAAAGGCTTCTGTTCGCATCCTTGTCTCCCGTTCATGGCGGTTGTAGCTGCCCTTTCTCTTGAGGTTCAGCATGGCAGAGTCTTGAAGCAGAGGCAGCAGAGAAGAGAGTCTGTGTTCAGAGGGGGGGTGGAGGAGTTGGGGGAAGCGGCTTCGCATTAAAAGACCATAGATAACACATCTCGAGGGACACATCACCTACTCCCAACACATGGGAACAGTACCTGTGACAGTTATGCTATACAAAGGAGGTGATCACAGAATTGTGCTGACTCCTTGAACCAGACCTAAAGCCACAGAGCAGAGCAATGACATGATTTCTCCAGTGGCAGCTAAGATCACCGTAGCCCTTAATTTAATCACCTCAGCATCCTTCCAGGATGGAGCTGGCTGCATCATCAACATCTCACAAGTTCAACATGGATTGCTGTGTTCCAATTCAGTGTTACCCCAGTTGCTACAACATAGCTGGCAGACGCCTGCTGACTTTTAGTTAGGAGACAGTAGATGGCCTTGCAGGACACCATTTGAACAGCCGTAGGCTTTAACAGCCCAACTTTGCACGGCACCATCTCAGCAGGGGCTGCAGCAGTTTGAGTTAAAATAAAAAAATAAAATGCTGATTTCGCAGCATCTGTGGAGAGAGAAACAGTAATATTTTTAGTCCATATGCCCTTTGACAGGCTGCTTACCTCTGTTCTGTCATTAACACATTCTAATCTCTTAATACACCACTATCCGTACCCTTCTTAGTCATAATCACTGCCATTTACATTCCCTTGTCTTTTTGTCCACAACATCTTTATCAATCGTCACCTATCCCAGCCCCTCAATCCAGCCCCACTGCTCCACACATCCCCCCCCCTCCCTACCCACAGCAGTATAAATCTGATCTGTTTTCAGTTCTCTCTCGCTTTGATGAAGAGTAATTCAGACTCAAAATGTTCTCTCTTCACAGATGCTGCCAGACCTGCAGAGATTGACTAGCATTTTCTGTTTTTGTTTCAGATTTCAGTATCCGCAATCATTTGCTTTTAGCCTTCATTTGCGCTAGCTTTGAACGAACCCAGGACCTCCGCTGAATAAATAACCAGCCAACAACGTGTTTAGCACTGGGCTGCACACCGCAATCATGCAGAGGAGAAAGCAGCAAGGAACCTAATCACGCATCACAATCCTTGCATCCGCAAAGGGGCCATTTCCGGTTTTCAGCCCCGATACTTCCTTTCATTCTTGAGCACCATAGCTTGAACCTCATCTAAAAAAACCTGCAGGAATTATTTAAACACAAAAGCATAGTGTTGCAGATGCTGGAAATCGGAAATAAAGGCAGAAAATTCTGGAATTACTCAGTGGGTCAGGCAAACTCTGTGGTGAGAGAACCAGGTTTATTTTAATTCTGATTGCTGATTGACACAGAGTTCCAACATATCCAACACAGAAAACCTCCGCTCGTCTTCCTCATTTATTTACAATCATACTATGCTGGGAGCACCGTCAGGTTAATCAGTGTGTCGAGGATAGTTCATGTTTATTGTGGAAGTTTCCTACTGATTTTTCTCACCTTCTCCAAAATCGGTTTCCTTCAGCTACTTTGTTAAATGGGCTATGAGTTAAATCATCATGTAAAATGGTTGCTTTTGGATCAGCCACCCCTCTATACAGCACACTTGCTATTCTTACTATTGCCTTCAACAAATATTTGTCTAGATTTTAAGGAGAACCAAGTTTTCCACACCAGCCCCTATCATGGACTCATATAATTTTCAGTGAAGAAGGAGGCCATTCAGTCCATCGAGTTTGCACCGGCCCTTGGAAAGAGCACCCTACTTAAGCCCACACCTCCACCCTACTCCCTTAATCCAGCAATGCCACCTATCCTTTTTTGGTCTCTAAGAGCAATTTAGCATCTCCAATCCACCTAACCTGCACATCTTTGGACTTATCCCATGCCAAGATAAGAAGTTCGCCCACGATAGAATTAGCTGTCATCGAACCCCACCCCAACCCCCCCCATCCCAACCCCAGTCATTTTACATTTGGCAAGCCAATAATAGGTTCAGGGCAAGACATCTGCCCCCATTTGAGGAGGAATTCTTGCCTTAGAAAGCTGTTGGCCATTCCAATTAGCCGAGCAAAAAAGGACGTTATGGAGGCTGGACCGAAGGTAAGCCCAGGATTTCAGCAGGACCTGGGTTATATCTTTAGATTAACTGTACCAAGAAACAGATTGTCAATGCACTTGAGTTGAATCCAACAATAACAGAGGTTTATTAGGTAGATCTTCACTGAACAAAGGTTGGTACCAGACTTAGGGAAAAAGCCTGCAAAGTAGCTGATGATGTCACGCATGTCACGTGATTCGCTTCCTGACGTGATATTGAACACAACTACAATAACCCACATATATAACAGCCCGGCTGGCAGGCCACTGTGAAGTTGAGGATGGAGGTGTGGAACCAGGTTTGAGAGGCCGGAATGAGGGGCAGGGAAGCTTAATTGGAATATGACCTCGGGTTGGGGGTGGGGTTGATGCACCATCAATGGACACGAAACATAAATAAAGTCCGAATGATAGGCTTTAATACACAAGAAGTGTACCCGACAGCAGACGTACAGAAGAAAGGGCGACTGCCGGGAAGCACGGTTCTTATATCCCGCCTCGTAGGCGAAGCTACCTACCTCTCAGCCAATCGGCTGAGAGGCACATGACTTACCTGGGCCAATGGGCAGCGAGTCCTCTGCACCAATGGCAGCTCACACTTCCAGGTACCGTAATACCCCTAGTCATACTACCACATTCACCCCCTGTTGAAAAAGGAACCGGGGGGGCACGGGAAATGCGGACATGGGGGGGGGGGGGGGCGTGTCCCGTGAGTATGTGAAAGACTGGTAGTATGACTAGAGATGTTAGGTCGTACCATTGCATTGATGGCTGCCCACTGGCCCGCAACTTATGTGCAAAATACAACAAAGCTATGTACAGTGTGTAAAAAATGGGGGGAACAAAATGGAAAATAGACAAGGAAAACAATAGTCCATCAGCAGGTCACATTGATTCAATCAGTCGATCGGGCGCCTTGGATGTCCTGCCTGACCTGCGTAGCTGTGCCGGCGACATTGGAGCGGTGGTCGTCCGTGACTCCGGGAGCGATGATCCTGTTCCTGTATCCATACCCCTGGTCGGAGCTAGTGGGGGCTTTGCCGGGGGAGGGTCATCCTGTCTGCTGGGCCATGGATGTGTAGGTGTCGGTGGGGCCGGGGGCGGGGGCTTGCTGGGGGCAGTTGGGGTTGGGAGGGGGGTGCTGGCGCCGGGAGGTGTGGCCGGGATCCGGCGGGTGCCAGGTCCCGAAGGGAGACCGTGTCCTGTCGGCCATCGGGATACTCCACATACGCGTATTGCGGGTTTGCGTGGAGTACGGTTCTTATATCCCGCCTCGTAGGCGGAGCTACCTACCTCTCAGCCAATCGGCTGAGAGGCACATGACTTACCTGGGCCAATGGGCAGCGAGTCCTCTGCGCCAATTGCAGCTCACACTTCCAGGTACCGTAATACCTCTAGTCACAGGGGTGAAAATGCCTCCACTGTTTTCAGCGAATTCCTACTCCACCACTAGATCATCCAGTAAAACCTGTTTGGCCACCTGTTTAACCTGGGCTTCTCCTTCCTGTGGGGGAAAGACGTGGTACTTTAGTGGCCATTAATTTTTTTTTTTCTTTATAAATTTAGAGTACCCAATTCATTTTTTCCAATTAAGGGGCAATTTAGTGTGTTCAATCCACCTACCTTGCACATCTTTGGGCTGTGGGGGTGAAACCCATGCAAACACGGGGAGAATGTGCAAACTCCACACGGACATTGACCCAGAGCTAGGATCGAACCTGGGACCTCGGCACCGTGAGACTGCAGTGTTACCACTGCGCTACCGTGGCCCTAGCGGCCATTAATTGACCACTTACGGACTTCAGTAGGTGCAAGGGTTAGCGGGTTGTCTGACGCCTCCATCTCCCCATCTCATAAAATGGGAGATAGGTTGGAGCTGGCAGCGCACTGCATGTTACTAAACTCTGCCTTCAAACACAATGCCAGAGGACTGTATAACCCAGCCTAAAAATTGGAGCAAGGTAGACCGATATCACCCAACTTACACTATCATCAAAAGTGAAAACAACTGTTCCAAGATTTTAATTGAGATTCTTTAATTATTTTGTTATGTGGTAGCTGTGGCAAAAAACAATACATGGGCAAAAACATTTGGTGTTGGGCAAGGACCTCAATGTCGCAATTAAATGGGAGGGTCAACATCGAACTGGGTGGAACACAAATACCGGCAGTGATTTTCCATGATTTGGTCAACTGGAGGATGGCCTTACCCTCCAACTAAGGATGGTGGGAAGGCTGTTGAATATGACCTAGCTCAGCTCTCCAGCTGGGAGGTAGCACCAACCTGCAGTTGCAGGTAAGAGAGAGATACCGAGGGGACACTTTAAGTCCCTTTTATTGGCTATGCCTTATTGCGGGAGGGTAGCCCTTCGAATCCTGATCCTGCCTCTGGGAAAGTGCGCCAAGGGATGGGATTACATAGATTACATAGAACATACAGTGCAGAAGGAGGCCATTTGGCCCATTGAGTCTGCACCGACCCACTTAAGCCCTCACTTCCACAATATCCCCATAACCCAATAACCCCTCCGAACCTTTTTGGACACTAAGGGCAATTTTAGCATGGCCAATCCACCTACCCTGCACGTCTTTGGACTGTGGGAGGAAACCGGAGCACCCGGAGGAAACCCACGCAGACACGGGGAGAACGTGCAGACTCCACACAGACAGTGACCCAGAGGGGAATCGAACCTGGGACCCTGGTGCTGGGAAGCCACAGTGCTATCCACTTGAGCTACCGTGCTGCCCATGGGATAATGCTGGCAAACCCAACCAGGAGCACAACCCTTCACAGCCATTTGCCTCTGTACTCACCCCAAATGGCCTTCTTCTGTGCCATGACAATTCTGTGGCTTTTGCTCGAAGGGAAGTTAGATACATTGCATAAATGCATGTGACATGTTAAGCACTGTCTTATTACTAACGGCACAGACAATTTATTGACAGCTCAGTCCTTCAAACCCATCTGAATTTTTGAGAAATCAGCAAAATACTTGAGCAATAAAACCATGTCTTGTACACATTGATTAATGTGACTTAATTACCAGCACAGTACAATTGTAAATTACTTATGAGGAGAAGGCAACTCGCAGCTGTCTTTTGTGTTGGATGGAATGACTATGCTGTAATTCTGCCTATAGTAAATCAACAATTATTGGACAAGAAGCAGAGTAAGGTATGGGAGAGAGAAAATTAGAGCCTTTTGGGGACTATAAATTGGGAATATAAAATTTATCAGAATGAATCAGGCCCTATTCTTCCTCTGCACAATATTATTTTGGAATTCAGTGTACACACTGGGTATTCTTCACTGAAAAGAACATTGGTGATGAAAATGGTACTGTGTTTTTCGCCTAACTTGATTGCTTTGCCACTGTATGACTTTGTTGACCCCTATGAGAGAATCAAGCCTTAATGACTTCCATGTCGGTGAATCAGAGCTTACACTAAATGGGGGTCAGTTTAGCTCAGTTGGCTGAACGGCTGGTTCATGATGCAGATCCAGGACAGCAGTACAAGTTTGGTTCCCATGCCAGCTGTAGTTATTAGTGAAAGGACAGGGTTGAATCCTGGTATGCACCTGGGCCCCTTGCCTGAGGTGTGGTGATCCTCTGATTAAATCACCACCAGTCAGCTCTCCGCCCCCCCCCCCCCCCCCCCCCCAACAAAAGGGGAAAGCAGCCTAAACATGTATAGGACAATGGAAACTTACCTTGTTACATGATCACAATCATTGACCAAACTGTGTAGGTTTAATTTTGAGTTGATGGTACTTGTGTTTTTTGTTGTTTCTCGACTTTCTTGTTTTTCAGTTTTCTTCTCCCGCTTCACGTGCCCCAGCCATTGCCAGTGCCATTGACCAGCTGGCAGTAAATGGTAACCCAAGATGAAAATCACAACCTACTACTATAACATCATCAGTATTCCTGATACACCCTCATATTGGGGGGAGATTGTTGCATCAAGTGTGGTCTTTCCTTTCCTAAATGTATTAATTTCCTGCAGACTAACATTTGTGAGCTGGTAAAAATAAGAAAGCTGGAAAGCTAAGAAGCAAATTGACATTGCTTTTAGCCTGACATTGTGGAGCCAGTGATGATGGAAAAAATGCTTAAGATGAAACTTTCTGGCGCTGCGGTGAGGAAGTAGAAGCAATCAAGAATAAACAGAAATTGCTCAGGCAAAGAACAGATGCTTGCATTTGGATAGATTTTTGGTGACTGCACAAACGAGATAAGTTAGAGGCTAGTCTTCACACAAATTCTACAAATCTCTCTCCCTGGAGGTTTGACGATAATGTACATGACCTGAAAGCAGATTACTGAATAAAAGCTAAAGAAAGATGGGCAACAGCTGGGTGGGTTCAGACTGATGGTTTGGACAAAGAGCTCAGAATAAGATTGGGCATTGTGTTTATAAGAGGTGCTTCCTTGGGTGATATAACCCCTTCAACATAGTAACCCATCCATTGAATAGGGGCACAGGCAATTGAACCTTTATTGAACCTTTAAAGGAGACCTTTACGGCCATCAAGGGACCGGATCCTGACCAAGTCACAAGGAGAATCTTCCATCAACGGGAGTCAGCCACTTTAAGTAATGGTAAGACTAAATTTGCAGAAAACATATTTGAGCATTCTGATGCCAAATATTATTGAAGAAATTATTGCTGAGTGTACAGCAGCAAACCAGCTCCTATTTTGTTATTCTTTTCTTTCTCAACCTGTTTAATCTGTTTTTATTTTCTATAATCATTTTACCCTGTACCAATTGTAATTCTGTAATTGGGGGTACAACTGGGAGGGCCGAAGGGCCTGTTCCTGTGCTGTAATTTTCTTTGTTCTTTTGTTCTTTTATCACCCATTTTGAATGAATCACAAGTTGTTCTTGTAATCCCCAAGTCAAAAAGAAAAATAAGCCTGAGTGAGTGCTTTGAGCACAAAGGATTTGCAAAGCTTTTTAATTCTCGTGTCCTTATTCTATTCTAAGATTTCATTTGTCCATTAGGGTTCAGATCCTCAAGAAGGTTGGGGGATGAAGTGGTGGGTCCAAAAAGCGGGAGGGGGCCTGAAAAGGGTGGGGGGGGGGGGGATGTCGAGATTTGAATCAGTCCACGTGTTTAAACACCTTTTCTCAATCTGATAATGTGCAAGATTTGAGATATCAGACTTTTGCAAACCTTCCATTGTGGTACTTGTCAGTTGAGACAAACACCCTTAAAGTTAACAGATAGAAAATTATGAAGGCCATGAATTGTATTCATTGACCTCCATCCAGAATTCCTGATATCCATCACGATAAGTTTGCATTAAAAATGTTACATTGTACAATTTATCTCCTTTAAGTATTTTCCTCACTTTGTCCACGCACAACAAAAAATAACTCTTTCCAGAGTCAAGCAATGGGGTTATTAAGGGTTATGGTTATGGTCAGCAGGCGGGTAAGTGGAGCTCAGTCCACAAAACGATTAGCCATGATCTTATTAAATGGCGGAGCAGGCTCGAGGAACTAGATGGCCGACTCCTGCTCCTAGTTCTTATGCAACAGATTTCTTCAAAATTTGTATGAAAAATTTACCAGATTAAGATTTTAACATTCTGAAGAAAGGTGGAACACATGAGGCATGGAGTGCCTTCCCCCTGCCCCCCCAAGGACCCCAGAGGCCGCCAGAAGAGCCAGGTCCTTCCGGTAAGTATCAGCTTTAATTTACGCCAGTGGGTCCGGCCTAATACGGGCGGCCACTTGGCCCATTGCGGGCTCGGGAATTCGGGGCTCATAGCGTCGCGCCGGTCCTTGCCATTCTCCGAGGCGTGCAGCGCAATTCACGTCAGTGGGATTTTTGGGGGGCTGGAGAATTCAGCAGCCGGCGGGAGCGGGATTCACGCCGACCCCCGGTGATTCTCCGACCCGGCGGGGGCCCAGAGAATCTCGCCCCAGGTACTTGCCTTTCTTCAGGAAGACAGTAGAAAAATAGAGCAAGTTTCCTTGTTCCATTTACAG
This sequence comes from Scyliorhinus canicula, assembly GCF_902713615.1. Classification (NCBI taxonomy): domain Eukaryota; kingdom Metazoa; phylum Chordata; class Chondrichthyes; order Carcharhiniformes; family Scyliorhinidae; genus Scyliorhinus; species Scyliorhinus canicula. The sequence continues at coordinate 70,010,630 of NC_052156.1, read as the reverse complement.
GCATCATTTATTTCCAAACTCCTTTTGCTGCAGAGAATGATGCCAGGTGCAAAGTGACATAATGTAGGGGGAAAGAGAAAATAATGACAGGAAAATAAATAATATTTTAAAATTAAGTCAGTCATAGATTTTCACTTTCAGTTGTGTCAGAAAAGTAATGGTAACAAATTGGTTGTCCACCATACTCACTTTTCCAATTAAGTCAGTTAAAAGTTCAATCGGACAGGATTTATAACCAATGACAATCCTTATTGCAGTTTGCCCCCATTGCCAAAAATGAGAATTTACCCCAATAAGTCTCACTTTTGCAGAATGTAAATTAGCAATCCACATCGCTGAAACTGACGCCTTCATATCATCTTGGGATTGTTATCTGGTTTATCCTTCAACTTGTATCTTTGTTCTAATATAAACCTATTTCTCGTTCTACACAGCTAAATCTATTTCAATCAGCAACGCGTAATTGCAAGTGTCTTGTTTTCCGCCTCCTCAGTGTTTGTCAAATTCCTTCTTTGATCCAATTTCATTCTGTAGCACTTTCGTTTTTTTCCAATTACATTTTTTTTCTATATACAGCCCACCATTTATTTATCTTCTTTACATTCGCTATCATCTTTCTCTTCCGCACTTTATCAAACTTCCTGTTCAGTGATTATTGAAAACCTGAGGTCTGTCACTACGACTGCCCTCTAAACTTATTCACACAGACTTATTACCGTGTCGCAATTTCTGGCTTTTCTGTTCCCCATTTAACGAAAACAGAGCCATTTTAAACCCGTGCTGACGAAGATAGACAAGTTCCTTGAAGCTAAATTATTCCTTGTGCTTACTCACCTTGTGAGATTGCATCACTTGAAATTGTTTATGGCATCTTATTTGGCAAAGTGACAGCTTCTAGTTGTGCCATTGTATAAATATAAATCTGGATAATTTTAGCAGTTCCCCAGTATGTAGCAATAGGAAGAGGCTCGTGGTGATTATTTTAAAGCTGGTAAGTTGTTGGATCGTAACAAGGTGAAATTTAAGGCACAATTGAGGTACCTCATCGTGCCCGACTTGGTATCGGGACGGGACCTATTAACAAAATCTCGCGAGACATCATGATCAAAATCACTCCCTCACTGGGACGAGATCCAGATCTGCATATTTAAATGAACCAACACATTTGCGGGATTCCCCAGCACCCGGAACTTAATGGCACTTGGGATCGTCGCCAGAGTGTCATTTAGTACTATTTTCTTCAAATGTGGTGGATCAGTTGTAATGACACCTGGGGGGGGGGGGGTTCTCCTTGGCCATTGGAGACCCCCAGGAGGTTAGAGACAGGGCATTGGGGCACACTGGCACTCTCTCTGGCACTCGGGCACCTTGGCACTGCCAGCCTGCCACCTTGGCAGTCACCCGGGCAGCCTGGCACCCCAATCGGCGAGGACCCTTTTCTTCTGGGCTCGTCAGCAGAAAATGACTTAACTGCAGCCTCGACGGGGAGACACTCCCCGAGGCAAAAAAAATTAATGCCTAGAAACACCCTGCAAAACGTGCCCAAAGCCTGACAGATTTTTTTTCATTGACTCCCATCTTTAATATCTTCCCAGCAACAATAGGTTGCCCCTGGACTGGAGTGCCAGATGTGTTCTAGATCCTTAGATTTGTTCAATAGAAATGAGAAGACCTTATTGTCACGGGGCAGGAATAGGTAGTTCAGTTTGTAGTGAAGGCCTACACTGCTGAAACTGAGGACTTTGATAAAATAGACGATAATCTTTTTTTTTAAGATATGGAATCCATAATTATGGGCTGTAAAATTTAAATCCCCCTGTAAGGTCCAAGACATTCTGAATGCTCCAGTTTCATGAGATTTTAGATTTTAAAAAATCCTTTATGCTACTGCCCCTTATGCACTGCAGAAACCTTCGGGGTTGGAATGTGTGGCTTTAAGTCTTGGTGAGGGGTTAATATTGGGGAAATTTGATCACATCTCCAGGAGTCGGCTCTAACATGCAGCCTTAGCTCAAGCATACTCAACTGCATGTGGGTAAGTCTCTCCTTGTAAGGCAGGTTAGTGATTTGAATATTTTAATGATGTATGCACAAGCTTCCATAGAAACCAAGGTGAAAATAGAACAGCAATTCATTTGGTTAATTAAAAGTCAGGCAACTATAATAATAAAGCACAAAGCAGTATTAATAATATTTTTTATTAGTGTCACAAGTAGGCTTACATTAACACTGCAATTAAGTTACTGTGAAAATCCCACAGTTGCCACACTCCGGTACTTGTTCGGGTACTGAAGGAGAATTCAGAATGTCCAATTTACCGAACAAGCATGTCTTTTTGGGACTTGTGGGAGGAAACTGGAGTGCCCGGAGAAACCCACACAGACATGGGGAGAACGTGCAGACTCCGCACAGACAGTGACCCAAGCCGGGAATCGAACCCGGGTCCCGAGTGCTGTGAGGTAACAGTGCTAACCATTGTGCTACCATTAATAAATACTGTTATGGGTCTGGACCCAAACCCCAATTTTGGTTAACATCCCTGATTAGAACCCAACTATTTGAATTTGGTAAAATTAAGAGGATCCGTTACTGCACCCATCGGAGTGATAACTCTGTCTGGTAGACAGTTTTTATGTTAAAACAAACTTTATTTTTAAACACAAAATTAAACACATTAGCAGCAAATAAATGGTTTTACAGTTAACAGTTACAACATATTGACTTGCTTTCTGAAACCTACCTCTACATTCCAATTAAGCAAACCCATATAGTTCAAATACAATTTATTTGTAAAGTTAACAACCAGTTTTTACTTGCTTATTTTGGTGCAGAGTCCTTGGAAGGAGAAACCATTTTTTAGGACCAAGCTGAAAACCTTTTACCCAGCTTAGAGTCCTGGAAAAAAACTGCCTTTTCAGCCAGACCAAGCCTTTCTCATTAGTTATTTTGATACACTCAAAGCACACAGCATTCTGTTACCTCCTGTTGCAAGATGTGGCTTGATTTGGTCAGCCAGGATCAAACTGTTCCAACATTGCATTGGCTCGCTACCTGCAAACAAATAAAATGGCATTTAATATCTGTTAGCAAAACACTTCCTCTGTACAAATCACTGATTATCTCATTTTTAACCACATCTCGAGCAGACATACTGTCTGTATGCATTTTAACATCAATTTTAATAATATTCCTGAAAAAGTGCAATGAAGGGAGGGCTAACACATGACTGAGATGCCGCACGGAGTTAGGGAGTGGGGTTGGTGTTATATACACTGTGCCAGAGGCCTCAAAATGGGGAAGTCTATTTGTGCTCAGAATGGGGTTGAGGATTAGAATCAAAGGATTGAGAGGCCATGAAGTGAGGGAAACCTCAACATCCTTCTCCACCAGGAAGGAGGGAGGATTTACACGCTCATACCAAGAGAGGCCAAGCTGGTCTGGCATTGAGACTTACAACACCATCTTACAACAAGAAGCAATTGGACAGCAAACAACTTAAATGAGGGCAGTCTCAGCTGGTGATTTCTCTGAGAGCCTCTGGGATGATTGGTGAGTTGCACTGAGGGACCGAGTAAAGTGCCACCGACAGATGTGTATTCCCAATTGAGGAGAGACGCACAACTGAGACAGGCTGTGAACCCTTTATTCACAATGCTGGAAATCAGAGAAAGGTGCCACTGAAGGACACTCATCCGAGATTAATACTGATAAGTGTCACTAATCAATCATCTTGTATTAACCCCTTGGCCACTGCTTCAAAATTCCCCAGAGCAAGAAGAAAGTCTGCAGCTTTCGGACAAACTGACCTGCCTCACATACTGGTTATAATTGTTCTATTCGCAGGTTATTTGCCTGCACCATTACCAAGCCGTTTACCCACCAATGTTTTGTTAGTCAGCATACAAAGAAATAGGTTTGCTCCATACATTCGTACAGATTAGAAATGGGAATTGAGTCCGAAGTAAGTAAAAAAAAAACATACTAAACAGTCCTTGACATGTGAGGAGTAGATGATTAAGCGTTGTGGCCATAACGATTTGAGATTCCAGTGGCGCTGACTTCAGTAAGCAAATAGTCAACTTTGAGATTCTGTTGCTCTGCAGTTTGGTGGAGAAGCTTCCCAGCTTGGGTTTCAGCTATGGTCTTTACTGGCTTGGCTTTCTTCCTTGATCATAGAGACAGATGGGGGACATACCTACAAATAGCTATTGCAGGAGTTCTGCTGCTGGCTGGTTTTGCTTCGGTGTCACACATGCTTCTCCACCCCAATGCTGACACACATGCACAAATGTGCACGCATGCACATACACTTGTGCACACACACAAATACCTTTCAGCTGGTCTTTATCCCAGGTAATATGCTATTCACCGCCCATTATGTCCCATTGTCTCCACTGGAGATGACAATTCGTTTCTGTATGCTTTCAAAGTATTTGTGTCTGGAAATGGGGTGTGATTCCATTGTCTCTCAAAGTATCACCTACCAGTAATTCAGCCAGTGATTGACTACATCCTCAGCCATCTATGACTTGTTTGTCCATTTTTTAATTAAATCAATATTTCCATTATCAATAAATCATAATTTGGTATTTGTCCTTCATTGTTATAACACTTTGAAAAATGGTGAGACCTTGAGAGAGGATGTCCTTCCTGAAATGAGGTGCCAGTCGGTTGTCTGGAGACATACGTCTGAAGGTGCTGTCTTTTCCAGCATCTCTCATGCATCCCTATGGCAATGGAAGCCAACAAGGGATAGCAGCTACTCTACTATCCTTGCTGGACCCATCACTTCATGCCTCCATTGTCACCAAACTCCTCCATGAGATCCAACAGCAGCAATGGTGCAGCATTCTCTGTGTCACATTGTGGAACCTGCTAAGAGGCACCACTCAGACTAAGGCTGTGAAGGATGGAAATCAGGTTTCTCCAGATCTATTTATACATGTCTGCATCCTCCATGCCTCCTTGTTCACAATCACATTAACATCTGACACTTGCAGTTACAGATGCTGCCATGCATTCGCCCTCATCTTTCTCTGGATGTGGACCACCTGAGGATGCCAAGTTTGTAACCATTGCCTATCACACATTACAATACCCACTTTTGAGCAGAGATAGTCTACCATCAGTGGCTGTCGCTAGGGATCTGCAGAAGACCCAGACATCATGAAGCTCTCAAGGTTGCCTTCACTTGATAATAAATCCTCGCTACTATCGAAGGCTTTCCTCAGCATAGGTGCAATCCACCATATGCACCTCTAGAGCTAACTCTAAGGCTACATGAGTAAAATATCTCACCATTTGCGATTAGCAACACTGACCCCGGAAAATGTTGAGGTCAGGCTGCACAGAATGCTGCATCGGTAGATAGCAAATATGGACATGCAACCGTTAAATGGACAACAGAAAGGATGACATGACCACAATGTGGCTGAGAGGAGAATAGAGTAGGCACATTGAGGTGGCAAGATTATTGGTGAGTTTAACCACATATGAATTTGGAAACTCAGATATGTGATTGGCATGTAGGAACGCATACAAGCTCTGAGGAGGGACTCATAACATGAAACCCCTGTCAAATTACAGAATACATGGAGTTCCAACATGCGTGACCTTTCTCTAGCTGTTTCAACACCTCTCCTTCTACATTGAACCCTGAGCTTTCCTGAAAGTAGGTGAGCTGGGAGTACACGTCAGCCTCAATCTTACACAGGCAAGAATTATTTTTTTTTTCCAATTTAGGGACAATTTAGCGTGGCCAATCCACCCACCCTGCACATCTTCGGGTTGTGGAGGTGAGACCCACATAGACACAGGAGAATGTGCAGACGCCACACGGACAGTGACCCGGGGCCGGGATCAAACACGAAAACTCGGCACCATGACACAGGGAACAATTAACATTGCATGGTCCTGCAATGTTTTCTCTTGAGGAAACCGTATATGGAGGATGTTGCATCACGGATGTCGGGAATGATGGACGGAGTTTTGCGCCCATGTTAGCCGTCAGTGAGAAAGTCGACAAGGGTTCAAAATCCCGCGTGAGTCTGGAAAGACGATTCTCACTTGCAAATCATGCCTCATGATTTCCCTCCCCCACTCGCCGATGATGTAAAGTGATTCCCGCCCAGGAAGGTCAGGAATCTCATTTAAATAAATTATATCACTAGCGGGCCTGCCCCCTGGGAATTTCCCACTTCATTAAATATTCATTGCGCACCCGACATGATGTCACACAGGCGCGCTTTACAACAGCTGCATAAAAGTGAGAACCTGGCGACCTCAGCTCCCAAGGGGATATTGCAGGTGAACGCTTCAGTCATTATTATCCTCTGGGGTGTAAATTAGAGAGGGGGCACCGGAGTGCATGCGGCGTACCCAGATAAGTGCAACTCGGGTCCTGGGATGTGGCAAGGGTTGTGTCTCAGCATTTTTGAAGGGTTTGGGGGGGGGGGTGGGGGGAAGAAGCGGGTTGCTCGCAGGCCTCCAGTGGCCCTTCATTGCTGTGGTCTTCCAAGCCTCATGGTGTCTGGTAGCTGGTGTGCAGGTCGCGCTTCTTGGGTTCTCCTTGCTGAGCTTGTGGCCATTTCTCTGCTGATGGGCTGCACTTATAAAGTGGCAACTGAACGTGTGTGAGAGCAAGTTCAATCACTGCGTTAGCACAAGGTGCGACTGTGAGATCTGTGTGTGGGGTCCTGTGAAATGTCAGGCTGAATGGGAAAAGTGGAGGTCCTGACAAGGAATGTTGAGCAGCTACATGAGAGCAGACGACCCTCAAAAAGTGGGAAGAATGTGTGCAGTCCAAATGACTCCTCCAAACCTCCGGCTGCAAAGTGCATCCTCAGGTCAGGAGCTGTCTGGAAGGGATAAGCCACTGGTTATAGAGGCAGATCATCAGCAAATAAAGTCAGGGTGGCTGGCAGATCAAGCTGGGAGGTACATTTAATCCACAGCCCATGATGGTCCACAAGGATAAAGGTGACTGTAAATTGCAGGCTTAACATGAATTATATGTGCCTGTCCTGCCACAGGGGGAAATCAGTTACTGAATCAGCTCCCTGACCCTTCCTTGACAAGTCAATTGTGCCAATTTAGTTAGTCTTGCAATGTTTGAGTGTGCCAACAATTGGTGCCCAGTGGTTAACCCTTTGGGAGCTGAGCCCCCAAGCATTGAACAGCAAGGTTTACACCCACATCTCCATGACAGAGAAGTCTCACAGATGTTGTCACTAATGCAAGGCGCTCATCGCTCACCCCATTCAGAACATGACGGGTGACAATGTCTCGTTCCCTTGTGAGGTTGGAATGCAAGTCGATTGAACACAGTCAACTGTCCTCCATCCTCACCCTTGGATGGAGGGCATGTGGCCCGTGAGGGTACAAAGGTTGAGACGCCAGTCAGGCGGAGTTGAGAGAAACAACTTTGGGGATATGGCCATTGTGTGACAGGGGAAGGGAGTGATGCTCATTGGAAAGATGCTCATATTGGGGGATGTATATGGGTGGATGTCCCAGATCCTGAGAGGGATGTGGATCAGGGCACTGTCAGGACTTCTCATCGCTTGCTTTTTTTATTCTCGACCATTCAGTTAATGATTTGAAAGAATAATGGAGCCAGTGGAGCTGGCAGTTCTTTTGATAGCTGTGGAACAGCGACCGCGACGTGTAGCGGCATGTGGGCAGTCCCGATGCCCTGCAGCGGAGGGGGAGGCAGAGCCCGCTGATCTACTGGTGGCAGGGCCTTAGATGGCGGAGTCTTGGAGGGGACACTACTGGCCACAAGTCTGTCAACGGAGACCTTCCTTGTTAAGTAATGGGTTAAGAGACATTGCAATTAGTTGTCTCATTTATGTTAAGTGTTCAATGATTGTCTCATTTATGTTAAGTGTTCAATGATTGCACTGATATGTAAAGGGACTTCAGGTGGACTCTGGAGCTTGTGATGATCTGTAGAGTTCTGTGCAGAGTGAGTTTGAACCATTAAAGGTGTGTTGGTGAAAAAGGAGCTGATCTCTTGCCTCTTCATGCCACAGCATCTAGTACATGTTAACAATGGTAGCAGAGGATGGTGCTGTGTAAATGTGAAGGCTTGAAAGATACAATTTTTCCTGATCAAACCAAGGAGTGAAAAAGAAAAGAAAAAGGGAAACATGGCTGAACCCAGGACAAAGATGGCTGGTTATGATTATCCTCCCCTATTTTCTGAAAGGGAATCATACGACCAATGGAGAAGTGCAGTAGTTATATGGACTAAGGTGACTGCTTTAGGAAAGAGAAAACAAGGTATGGCATTGGCTCTTTCTTTACCATATGGCAGTAAAATCTGAAACAAAGTGCTTTCTGAGCTGGAGTTAGAAGAGTTAGACTCAGAAGAAAGTCTGGCGACTTTATTACTTTATATGGACAAGATTTATAAGAAAGATGACTTGTTAAGTGCATATGAAGCATGGTCGGATTTTGATAAGTTCAGGAAAATGGAGGATTTATCTATGGAAGACTATATAATGGAACTTGGCAGACTATATAAAAGGCTGCAGAAACACAGGCTGGAATTTCCACAGTCTGTCTTGGCCTTTAAATTACTTGACTGTGCTAGAGTGAGCAACATGGATAGGCTCCTGGTTTTGACAGGAGTTCAGTTTATGGTTAACGATATCTTATTCGAACAGATGACAACAGCTTAAAACATTTTTTTGAGGAAACATTCGATTCCAATGGCTCTGATGACCCAAATAGGTCAGCCTGCTATAAGGCAGAATATGGAAGATACACTACTAACAGGATGGCGAAATCGGATGGCTACGAACAGGCCTCAAGACTATAAAAGAAGACCGAGACAAGGAAATTATGAAGACAGAAACCCAGTTAGAACCTACAATAGGAGGATGAACCCCAGAAATGCACGGGGCATGATAAATCGATGTTTTCGATGTGACTCTCAATACCATAATGCTTTCCACTGTCCAACTCGTTATGATAGAGTATTTGAAGTGACACATGACACGGAAGAGTCAGAAGAGGAAAAAGATAGTGACCAGAAAGAAGGCATTGTCCTATTAACAAGCTGTTTTACGCCGGTAATGAGGGTGTTGGTTGCAGAATCTTTTAACTGTGCTGTATTGGACAGTGGCTGCACATCTACTTTGTGTGGAATTGACTGGTTAAAATGTTATCTGGACTCATTGGATGCTGAAAATCGTAGCAAGGTTAAGGAATTTAAAAGTTCCACAAGTTTCAGGTTTGTGGATGATAATACTCTGAAGTCGCTGAAAAGAGTGATGATCCCTTGCAATATTGCTGGAGTGAATCATTTTATTAGCACGGATGTTGTATCAAGTGAGATACATTTGCTTCTGAGCAGACCGTCGATGAAGAAAGCACACATGAAGCTGGATATGGAATAGGATAAGGCAACAGTTTTGGAAAGACGGTGGACTTAAAATTTACACAGTTGGGACATTATTGTATTCCATTATTGACAAATAATGTTTCAAGTAGAGTGGTTAAGGATGTATTAATGACAGTTGATAATGCGGCTTTAGCTGGTAAAAAGCTTATTGTAGTAAAACTGCATAGGCAATTTGCACATCCGTCTCCTTGGAGGCTTAAAAAATTTATTAAAGGATGCAGGGGTAAGGGATGATGACTATTCTAAGCTGATAGAACAGGTTAGTGATCGCTGTGAAGTTTGCAGGAAGTACAGAAGGACACCAGCACGACCGATAGTAACCCTACCTTTGGCCAGGGATTTTAATGACATTGTGGCCATGGACCTTAAGATCTGGGATAAAGGAAATAATATATTTATTTTGCATTTTGTAGATTTAGCTACCAGATTTAGTCAATCAACGACTGTACGAAGTAAAGAAAAGAGTAATTTTGGATAAAATTGTTGAAAAATGGATCGGGTCAGGAATGGGTCCACCAGCAAAATTCTTTACGGACAATGGGGGAGAATTTGCTAATGGTGAGTTTAGGGATATGTGTGAAAACATGAATATCAGAGTTATGAACATGGCTGCCGAAAGCCCGTTTAGTAATTGTGTCTGCGAAAGACATCATGCTGTTATCGATGACATGCTTCAGAAAATTTTGGGAGATCGACCAAACTGCACGCTAAATTCAGCTTTAGCGTGGGCGGTACATGCAAATAATTCATTGCAGATGGTTGGGGGCTATAGTCCTTATCAATTAGTGTTTGGTAGAAATCCTAAAATTCCCTCCATTTTGGATGACCAGCCTCCAGTTTGGGAAGGGACTACAATTTGCTCAGGTTTTGCTGAACATTTAAACGCGTTACATAGCAGTAGAAAAGCTTTTTTAGAAGCAGAAGTCTCTGAAACAATTCGCAGAGCTTTAAAACATAATGTACGGCCATCAGATGCCGTTTTTCAACGAGGAGAGATGGTATACTACAAGAGAGACAATTCTAATGAATGGAAAGGCCCAGGGAAGATCATAGGCATAGATGGCAAAACATTTATTTTGCAACATGGTAATCACACTGTTAGGGTACATTCATCAAGGATAATGGGTACCGATTACAAATTTTCAAATTTAGACAGAGCAGACAGACAAGACGAGGAACCAGAGTCATCTGGTACGCATGTGTTACAGAACTATGAGGACCAGTTAACTGATATAGACAGGGTTTCTGTAGAGGAACACGACACTTCGGATAAATTAGATCAGGCCATTTTTCCGAAAGGGCAACTGCGAAAGGTTGGTACAAAAGTGACATACTTGCCTGAAGGGTCTAGTCAATGGAAGGATGCAACTGTTATTAGTAGAGCAGGGAAGGCCACTGGAAAGTATAAACATTGGTTGAATGTACAGCATTCAGGGAGGAAGTTAAGACAATGGATTGGGAAAACGAATTCAAAAATGGAGGGCACAGAAACACAGTGCTAGTTCAGATAGTACATCCGATAGTGAACAGGTTCGCAGGAAAAGGTCGAGAACTATTGAAAGGACATCCCGCTACAGAAGAGAAAGATCAAGCAGTAGCAGTATAGAACAAGATACCAGGCAGGAAAGGGGACGTAGTTTATCAAGATCTCGGAACAGGAGTAAGACTACGAATACAAATAGAAGTAGAAGCTCACATGCACGTGAGATTTTGGTGGCTTCAAATAAATTAGATGAAAAAGTTATCAAAGATGCTAAACAGCAAGAATTGCATAGTTGGAGTGAATTTGGGGTATACACGGAAGTACCGGATAGGGGACAAAAAGCTCTATCCCACAGATGGATTTGTACAGAAAAGGTTCTTCCTGATGGAACTTATAAGGCAAAGGCCAGGTTTGTGGCAAGAGGATTTGAAGAAAACTTAGATGATCAGGACGTAAGGGTAGATTCACCTACAGCAGGAAAGGCTATTTTAAAGATCTTCTTGGCTCTATTAGCCACAAAGGCATGGGAATGCAAATCTATAGATATAAAAGCTGCCTTTTTGCAGGGGCATCAGCTCCAGAGAGACATTTTTCTCCATCCTCCTAAAGAAGCAGCTAACACAGAAGGGGTACTATGGAAGTTGAACAAATGTGTATATGGATTAAATGATGCATCTAGAGTGTGGTACTTTTCGGTGAGGTCAGTCTTGTTAAAGATAGGCTTTTGCCAGTTGAAAGCAGATCCTGCAATGTTTTACTGGCACTATAAAGGAAATCTTGCTGGCATCTTCATGATGATTTTTTGTGGGGTGGGACTAGTGATTTTGAAGCTATTGTAATCTCTGGTTTGAGGAAAGAATTCAGGGTTGGAAGTCAGGCTTCCGGTGCATTTAAATATATTGGTTTGGAAATCGGACAGACTCAGTTAGGGGCAACTTTACGTGAGCAATCTTACTTGGAAAGCATCAGTACAATAGCAATTAGTCGTGGCCGGGTTTCACAAAAAGACGCAATGGTTTTGAAGATAGAAAAAGAGCAACTGCAAAGTTTAATTGGGCAACTGAACTGGTTAGGAAGACAGACTAGACCGGACGTGAGTTTTGATGTTTTAGAGTTGAGTACAAAGATGAATGATCCCAAAGTGGAAGACATAATAAGAGCAAATAAAATGTTGGCCAAACTAAAAATGCAGAAGTGTGTTTTGAAGTTCCCTGTTTTAGGTGATCCTAGGCATTTGAAACTCATAGTTTATAGTGATGCGTCCTATGCAAATTTATGTGATGGAGTTTCAAGTGCAGGAGGTTTAATAATTTTTCTTTTGGGGAACAATGGTAAATGTGGCCCTCTTGTGTGGGAAACAAAGAAAATAAGGAGAGTGGTCAAAAGCACTTTGGCTGCTGAGACATTAAGCTTAGTGGAAGCGGTGTATATGGCCTTTTATATAAGTCAGATATTGACAGAAATTTTGGGATTAGAGGATTTAGGTAATATACCTATTGACTGTCACATTGACAATAAATCTCTGTGAGAAAATGTGCACTCTACAAAAACTGTCAATGAAAAGAGGTTACGGATAGACATCGCAAGTTTAAAGCAGATATTGGACAGAGGTGAAATAACAAAAATTAAATGGGTTGATAGTAGCTATCAACTGTCAGACTGTTTCACGAAAAGAGGGGCTAGTTCACAGAAACTTTTAGATATCGTGAATGAAGGGCGCTGTGTTCTGTGAATGTTTTTTTTCTTCTGCTTAAAAAAAAGGGGGAATCAGATGTGTGTTTTAGTTTCTTGAAATTTTAGTGTCTTGAAATTTTGTTTTTACCTAATTGTTTTTTTTCTCCAAGGAAGGGGAGACTGTTAAGTAATTAGTTGTCACATTTATGTTAAGTGTTCAATGATTGTCTCATTTCTGTTAAGTGTTCAATGATTGACACTGATATGTAAAGGGGCTTCAGGTGGACTCTGGAGCTTGTGATGATCTGTAGAGTTCTGTGCAGAGTGAGTTTGAACCATTAAAGGTGTGTTGGTGAAAAAGGAGCTGAACTCTTGCCTCTTCATGCCACAGCATCTAGTACATGTTAACATTCCTATCTCCAAATCTCACAGGACTAGTGATGGAGAAGGCTGTTCAGGGGGACGGTGGGCCAGGTGTGCCAGGTAATGCAATAGTTGGCACCACATGGACCAAAGGTCGCAGCAGCTCTGAACGTTTATGCCAGTAACTCGTTTCAGGGCTGCATGGATGGCCTGCACAGCATTTTCCAGTCTGCTGCATGGCAAATGCCTAAGAGAGGTCACAGATGCACTATTTGCGAGGACCCAGCTGTACATCAACTTTGACAAGGGCCAGGTAAACCAGGACACCAGGGCCATTAGTTTTGCCTGCATAGTTAGCCTGCACCAGGTGCAGGGTATCATAGACTTCACCCATGTGGCTCTGCATTCCACATGGCAGAATGGGGTGTCACTTAAGAAATGCAAGGGATTCCAATCAATTTTTAGATCCTATGTGATCACACCATGCACATCATTCAGGTGTGTTACCATTTCCCAGAGAACATCCATGACAGCTATATCCCTGGGCTCTCACAGATCCCAGCCATTTTTGAGGGACAGCAAGGTCTGGAGGAATGGCTCCTTGAGGACAATGGGTACCACCTCAAGGTGACAAGGGTGGAGGCCACAAACATCAGCTGAGACTCACTATGAGTCTGCCCACCTCATCAGCAGGTGGAGAAAGACACCGGAACCCTTGACCTCCCAGCAGGCAATACCAGCTGAGATGTATCATTCAGCTTCTATGGCCGCAGTTCATGCATGCGCTGGCCGAACAAACAATTGAACTGCTCAAGATAGGGTTCCGGTGCCTGGACAGGTCAGGGGGGAGCCTGCCAATACAGCCCCCAGAGCGTGTCCTGCATCATTGTGGTCTGCTGCACTCTGCATAACCTGGTGCTCCAGTGGGTAAATTAGCTGGACCAAGAGGAAATGGAGGAGCACCATATCTCCTCAGATGAGGTCGAGGAGAGCAGTGAGGGACAACGCTGGAGGAGGCGACGGAAGGACCTCAGGCAATGGCCAGAGTTTGCATGGAGCACGAGTCCAGGGATGCCCTCATTGCCTCTTGGTTTTGGGTTGAACATCTTCTCACTTCTGTGGTGCCTGCGGGAGGACATCATGATGGTCACACCATTCGTGGGCAGGGCCCAAAAGCAATCATCCAGACACTGCAGGAGAATGTTGCTGACTTTCAGTAAGGTGAGGACAGAGAGATGTTCCTCTTATCCTCTATGAAATGACTGACTCCTGCCTGGCAGAGAACGGAGAGTGACCTTCCACTGAACTGCGGCCATAGAAGCTGAATGATGCATCTCAGCTGGTATTGCCTCCTGGGAGGTCAAGGGTTCCGGTGTCTTTCTCCACCTGCTGATGAGGTGGGCAGACTTTCACATGGGGTCAGCCGATGGCATCCTCACAACAAGAGAATACTGGCAGACATGAGAGGCCTGAGTGTTGCTGTGGTGGGGTAGGGGAGGGGTGAAGCTTCCATGGATGGGCTGTTGGGAGTGGGGTGCCTAGGGGTTTTGTACCAGGAGCGGCACAAGATTACTGTGTTGTCAACGTGAGAGAGGGGAGAGATATAGCGCTGCCAGTCTCACGCTGCAGAAGAAGGAAGCACCGAGTTTGCGTAGGGGTTTGCGGAGCATGGCACCATGGCTTGACAGCACGGAGGTTCTTTATGTGTAAGCAAAGTGAATTTTAATGCTAGCTGGTTATAAGAATGGTTTCTTTTCTCTCGTAGTGCCCAGGAGCACCAATGCCCACTAGGTGCCTGCTGTTTCTTCCTCACCCTCCTGCTGCATCTAGGTGCATCCCTATGATCTACAGCGGAGGTTGGGATGATTCTCTGACTTTCACGCCTGTTGCCTGAGATGATCATTGTGGGTAAGCTCGTCCTGGTAAGCTCAACGAGACTCCCGATGCCCTATCCCGTGGTACCTGCGCCAGCGCGCAGATTGACCGCCTCCGCTCCCTCCACACGGACCTCTGCCATCCAGGGGTCACCCGTTTTTACCACTTTATTAAGACCCGCAACATGCCCTACTCTGTTGAGGAAGTCAGGACCATCACCAGGGACTGCCACGTCTGCGCCGAGTGCAGCCCGCACTTCTACCGCCTCGAACGAACGCATCTGATCAAGGCATCCCGCCCCTTTGAACGTTTCAGTATAGACTTCAAGGGTCCCCTCCCCTCCAACGACCGTAACACATATTTCTTGAGTGTTATTGACGAATACTCCCGCTTCCCTTTCGCCATTCCCTGTCCCGACATGACCACAACAACCGTCATAAAGGCCCTCCTATCCATCTTCTCCCTGTTTGGTTACCCCGTGTACATCCACAACGACCGGGGGTCCTCCTTTATGAGTAACGAGCTGCGTCAATTCCTTCTCAGCAGGGGCATAGCCTCTAGCAGGATGACCAGTTATAACCCCCGGGGTAACGGTCAGGTCGAGCGGGAGAATGGAAGACCATCCTGCTGGCCCGACGGTCCAGAAATCTCCCTATCCCCCGTTGGAAAGAGGTCATCCCCGACGCCCTCCATTCAATCCGGTCTCTCCTCTGTACCACCACTAATCAAACACCTCATGAACGTCTTCTTGTTTTCCCTAGGAAATCGTCCTCAGGATCCCCTCTCCCGACCTGGCTGGCCACTCCCGAGCCCATCTTGCTCCGGAAGCATGTATGGGTGCACAAGTCTGACCCGTTGTTTGAGCGATTCCAGTTACTCCCCGCCAACCTGCAGTATGCGTACGTGGAGTATCCCGATGGTCGGCAGGATACGGTCTCGCTTCGGGACCTGGCACCCGCCGGTGTGCGGCCTTCTCCTCTTCCATCAACACCTCCCCCCCAACCGCAATTCCCCCCGCGCCCCCACGACCCAGCGCATATAGCCCCTCTTCCCCGATTACAGCGTCTCCACCACCGGCCCGGGGTACGGAGACACATCTACGACCGACGCTCCCGGAGGCAAGGACGACCATCGGCCCGACCTCACCGGCTCCACTGCGACGGTCCACCAGAACACCACGGGCACCCGACAGGCTGACCGTGTCCATCTGATGCAACCATGGGACTTTATTGGACTCTATTGTAATTTTTTTTGCATCCTAATGTAGTATGTAGTATTGTTTATTTTGCCACGAGCCAGTGGGCAGCCCATATCTTCTCAGTTATCTCTACTCATACCACCAGTCCTTGGACCCCCCCCCCCCTCTCTCTTCCCCTCACACCCCCCCCCCCCCGCCCCCGCCTTCTTTCTCCACAAGGGGTGAATGTGGTGATATGAGTGGGAGCACTGTCATTGGTGCAGAGCATTGGTTTCCCATTGTCTCTGGCTGGTCATGTGCCTCTCGTCTGATTGGCTGGAACAAGTCACGTGATTGCTCACCATTTTGTCAAGAGGCAAGTAGACCCCGCCTCCGAGGCGGGGTATAAGTGCCCAGGTTTCCCGGTGGTTGGCCTTTCTCTGCAGACGGCCACCGGGCTAACAACTAGCTGATTAAAGCCACAGTTTGGATCTTCATCGTGTCCCGCGTCCAATTGATGGTTCATCAGCAGACAATGGGCTTTTACAGCAGCATTTCCTCACTGGTATTTCAAATCACATATCCATCTGGCAAATGCTACATCCATTACCATTTTAATCATATTTTCTGCCACCATCAAAAGGAATCCTTCATCAAAAGCTGTGTGGACGACAGCTTTCTGCCTGTTCACACAGATGAAGTGCCACTGCTCTACCATTTTGTATATAGGGAGCACAGCAGTGCTCACGAATATGAAAGTGGATAGACCCTGAAAACGGCTTTGGGGATCTTCATGCTGCCTGCTCATTATCATGGCTGCTGTGTGTCACCAGTGTTAACCGGACTGTTCATTGGCTTCACACGTCAGCAGGGGGCCCAATATCATTACTTATAGTAAGGCAATTTTGTGCAGTTTAAAGGAAGGTTCTCTCCTCTGCCTGCTGGAAGTGTTGACACAGTTCAGAAAATATTACAACTTGTGATCAGTTACCCGTTAAGTGGGTTCAATGTAAATGACCAAGTGAATAAACTGTTTGAAGTTGAAAAGTAATTAATTGAATAGACATCAATACGGCAAGGACAATGTCAGAAATTGATTCCAAAGTGGTAAAGGATATGTGTGTGAATATTTTGATGAGGCAGGCCAGGGTAACTAAGAGTCACACAACTTCACATCGTGGCCTGCACACTCCCAGGACAATTGGATTTTGGAGATCATGACGCACAATTTGGTTTCTACCCCACCCCATATTCACTTTACACGTCCACGCGGGCGCACTGGTGTGGAATTTCTTCCCCACATTCCTTGCGGCACACTGTCCCAGCCTGACAAAGTCTGAAGACATTAGGAACCTCCCCGGGAACTCTTACAGAACTCCAGAATCCATGGACACTCTTTGAAACAGAATGTGGTTGAGTGCAAAGTTGCATTGCAAGTTGGTGATAGCTCAAATTAATAAATTGGACAAATCTTTCCAGGTGGGGTAAAGGAAGCCAACCTCTGCCAGACATTGGAGCAGGCACACGTCCTTATCTCTCTGTCTACTGCCCAATAGGATAAGCAGGCTGGCATAGAATTGCTTATGAAAATAAACAAGGTTGCCAAGGTAAGCAAGGCTATAATCATCAGTGATATCAATTATCGAGCAACAAAACAAACAGAACAAGGGCTACCTCAGGGGAGGACGCTGAAAATTAATTTGTCACCTAATCAGACCGGTTGCTTTTGATCCCGATGCATTTATCAGGTCATTGCAGACAATAATCTATTTAAATCTAGCATTTGGCCACAAACCAACAATATCAAATAATGTGGCAGAAGATAAATTGCGACAAGACATTTACAATGGTTAGACTTACTTTACATACTATAAAAGTAAAAGGCCATTCAGCTTTTTCATTATCTTGGGAGTTATGGAAATTGAAAGACATTGTACAATTGAAGACTGGAGGAAAATAAGGAAAAATAAGAGTTTGTAGCAAACAGCTCAACTTAACTTTTGAAGATGTCTGCATGGCATCATAGAATTAGAACAAGTCAGCATTGTATCAAAAATGTAAAGTATACAGCATGATCTAAACACTGTGCTGGTTTATTTTATAATGTTAATGCAATATGTTACAAACCCCGCTGATGGGTAACTTATAACATGGGTTCTTAATTGGTCATTTTAAAACTTGGTATAATGTGAGGAAATATATGAAAAGCGATGGGGAAATGTTCAGTCTGGTTGTAATAGAACATAGAACATAGAACGATACAGCGCAGTACAGGCCCTTCGGCCCTCGATGTTGCACCGACATGGAAAAAATCTAAAGGCCATCTAACCTACACTATGCCCTTATCATCCATATGCTTATCCAATAAATTTTTAAATGCCCTCAATGTTGGCGAGTTCACTACTGTTGCAGGTAGGGCATTCCACGGCCTCACCACTCTTTGCGTAAAAAACCCACCTCTGACCTCTGTCCTATATCTATTACCCCTCAATTTAAGGCTATGTCCCCTCGTGCTAGCCACCTCCATCCGCGGGAGAAGGCTCTCGCTGTCCACCCTATCTAACCCTCTGATCATTTTGTATGCCTCTATTAAGTCACCTCTTAACCTTCTTCTCTCTAACGAAAACAACCTCAAGTCCATCAGCCTTTCCTCATAAGATTTTCCCTCCATACCAGGCAACATCCTGGTAAATCTCCTCTGCACCCGTTCCAAAGCTTCCACGTCCTTCCTATAATGAGGCGACCAGAACTGTACGCAATACTCCAAATGCGGCCGTACTAGAGTTTTGTACAACTGCAACATGACCTCATGGCTCCGGAACTCAATCCCTCTACCAATAAAGGCCAACACACCATAGGCCTTCTTCACAACCCTATCAACCTGGGTGGCAACTTTCAGGGATCTATGTACATGGACACCGAGATCCCTCTGCTCATCCACACTACCAAGAATTTTACCATTAGCCAAATATTCCGCATTTCTGTTATTCTTTCCAAAGTGAATCACCTCACACTTCTCCACATTAAACTCCATTTGCCACCTCTCAGCCCAGCTCTGCAGCTTATCTATGTCCCTCTGTAACCTGCAACATCCTTCCGCACTGTCTACAACTCCACCGACTTTAGTGTCGTCTGCAAATTTACTCACCCATCCTTCTGCGCCCTCCTCTAGGTCATTTATAAAAATGACAAACAGCAACGGCCCCAGAACAGATCCTTGTGGTACGCCACTCGTAACTGAACTCCATTCTGAACATTTCCCATCAACTACCACTCTCTGTCTTCTTTCAACTAGCCAATTTCTGATCCACATCTCTAAATCACCCTCAATCCCCAGCCTCCGTATTTTCTGCAATAGACGACCATGGGGAACCTTATCAAACGCTTTACTGAAATCCATATACACCACATCAACTGCTCTACCCTCGTCTACCTGTTCAGTCACCTTCTCAAAGAACTCGATAAGGTTTGTGAGGCATGACCTACCCTTCACAAAACCATGCTGACTGTCCCTAATCATATTATTCCTATCTAGATGATTATAAATTGTATCTTTTATAATCCTCTCCAAGACTTTACCCACCACAGACGTTAGGCTCACCGGCCTATAGTTACCGGGGTTATCTCTACTCCCCTTCTTGAACAAAGGGACCACATTTGCTATCCTCCAGTCCTCTGGCACTATTCCTGTAGCCAATGATGACCTAAAAATCAAAGCCAAAGGCTCAGCAATCTCTTCCCTGGCTTCCCAGAGAATCCTAGGATAAATCCCATCTGGCCCCGGGGACTTATCTATTTTCACCTTGTCCAGAATTGCCAACACTTCTTCCCTACGCACCTCAATACCATCTATTCTAATAGCCTGGGTCTCAGCATTCTCCTCCACAATATTATCTTTTTCTTGAGTGAATACTGACGAAAAGTATTCATTTAGTATCTCGCTTATCTCCTCAGCCTCCACACACAACTTCCCACCACTGTCCTTGACTGGCCCTACTCTTACCCTAGTCATTCTTTTATTCCTGACATACCTATAGAAAGCTTTTGGGTTTTCCTTGATCCTACCTGCCAAAGACTTCTCATGTCCCCTCCTTGCTCGTCTCAGCTCTCTCTTTAGATCCTTCCTCGCTTCCTTGTAACTATCAAGCGCCCCAACTGAAACTTCACGCCTCATCTTCACATAGGCCTCCTTCTTCCTCTTAACAAGAGATTCCACTTCTTTGGTAAACCACGGTTCCCTCGCTCGACCCCTTCCTCCCTGCCTGACTGGTACGTACTTATCAAGAACATGCAATAGCTGTTCCTTGAACAAGCTCCACATATCCAGTGTGCCCAACCCTTGCAGCCTACTTCTCCAACCAACACATCCTAAGTCATGTCTAATGGCATCATAATTGCCCTTCCCCCAGCTATAACTCTTGCCCTGCGGGGTATACTTATCCCTTTCCATCACTAATGTAAAGGTCACCGAATTGTGGTCACTGTTTCCAAAGTGCTCACCTACCTCCAGATCTAACACCTGGCCTGGTTCATTACCCAAAACCAAATCCAATGTGGCCTCGCCTCTTGTTGGCCTGTCAACATATTGTGTCAGGAAACCCTCCTGCACACATTGTACAAAGAATGACCCATCTAATGTACTCGAACTATATCTTTTCCAGTCAATATTTGGAAAGTTAAAGTCTCCCATAACAACTACCCTGTTACTTTCGCTCTTTTCCAGAATCATCTTCGCCATCCTTTCCTCTACATCCCTAGAACTATTAGGTGGCCTATAGAAAACTCCCAACAGGGTGACCTCTCCTTTCCTGTTTCTAACCTCAGCCCATACTACCTCAGAAGAAGAGTCCCCATCTAGCATCCTTTCCACCACCGTAATACTGTCCTTGACTAGCAGCGCCACACCTCCCCCTCTTTTGCCCCCTTCTCTGAGCTTACTAAAACACCTAAACCCCGGAACCTGCAACAACCATTCCTGTCCCTGCTCTATCCATGTCTCTGAAATGGCCACAACATCGAAGTCCCAGGTACCAACCCATGCTGCCAGTTCCCCTACCTTATTTCGTATACTCCTGGCATTGAAGTAGACACACTTCAAACCACCTACCTGAACACTGGCTCCCTCCTGCGAAGTCAAATCTGTGCTCCTGACCTCTATACTCTCAATCTCCCGTACCCCAAAACTACAATCCAGGTTCCCATGCCCCTGCTGAATTAGTTTAAACCCCCCCAAAGAGCACTAACAAATCTCCCCCCCAGGATATTGGTGCCCCTCAGGTTCAGATGTAGACCATCCTGTCTATAGAGGTCCCACCTTCCCCAGAAAGAGCCCCAGTTATCCAGAAATCTGAATCCCTCCCGCCTGCACCATCCCTGTAGCCACGTGTTTAATTGCTCTCTCTCCCTATTCCTCACCTCACTATCACGTGGCACGGGCAACAACCCAGAGATAACAACTCTGTTTGTTCTCGCTCTGAGCTTCCATCCTAGCTCCCTAAAGGCCTGCCTGACATCCTTGTCCCCTTTCCTACCTATGTCGTTAGTGCCAATGTGGACTACGACTTGGGGCTGCTCCCCCTCCCCCTTAAGGACCCGGAAAACACGATCCGAGACATCACGTACCCTTGCACCTGGGAGGCAACATACCAAACGTGAGTCTCTCTCGCTCCCACAAAATCTCCTATCTGTGCCCCTGACTATTGAGTCCCCAATTACTAATGTTCTACTCCTTTCCCCCCTTCCCTTCTGAGCAACAGGGACAGACTCCGTGCCAGAGGCCCGTACTCCATGGCTTACCCCTGGTAAGTCGTCCCCCCCACAAGTATCCAAAACGGTATACTTGTTACTCAGGGGAACGACCGCAGGGGGTCCCTGCACTGACTGCTTCTTCCCAGTCCCTCTTACAGTTACCCTTCTATCTCCAGTCTTTGGTGTAACTACTTCCCTGAAGCTCCTATCTATGACCCCCTCTGCCTCCCGAATGATCCGAAGTTCATCCAGCTCAAGCTCCAGGTCCCTAACACGGTTTTTGAGGAGCTGGAGTTGGGTGCACTTCCCAC
Source organism: Scyliorhinus canicula (assembly GCF_902713615.1). Classification (NCBI taxonomy): domain Eukaryota; kingdom Metazoa; phylum Chordata; class Chondrichthyes; order Carcharhiniformes; family Scyliorhinidae; genus Scyliorhinus; species Scyliorhinus canicula. Next base: position 69,988,590 of record NC_052156.1, on the reverse strand, counting down.
AGATGAAATCAGCAGGGACGCTGACGGCGTCCCTCACCTCAAACATTCTGCAGGAGGAGCATTGTACTGCCTTCCCTGACATCACCTCTAGATTTTAAAAAAAACAAGAAAAAGAAAAAGAAAGGAAGAGCTTACCTGATATTACTTCAAACCCTGCTCCCGCTGAAAGGTAAGCAAATTTAACGGCACTCACTCACCTTCACGACAGGCCCCTGCTCCCGCTTCCCAACCACTGTGGGGTGGGGGGGTTGGTTAGAGGAGGAGGTAGGGTGGGAAACACTCACAAAGTGTTTCGGGTTTAACTGTCACTTGCCAACAGCCTCTCCACAAACCACCTTCAACTTAGGCTGACCGCACTGCACGTATGCAAATTTCCCCAGAACAGCTGATCAGTAGCTCTGCTCTGCTGCCCTCTGCTGGATGATTGCCTTCACTCAAACTCCTCGGGTCTTCTTCGCAGATTCACCTTCAACTTAGGCTGACCGCACTGCACGTATGCAAATTTCCCCAGAACAGCTGATCAGTAGCTCTGCTCTGCTGCCCTCTGCTGCATTCAATCATTCAAAGAAAAGAATATTTAATGAACTGTAAAACACAAAACAAGAAAGCCCACAATGCCAAACAAAGTTAACTGCAATAATGTCTACACATATGGTATATTTGAATTGACCCCAATCCACAGCTATCTACTTTCCCAAAATCTGAGAATGTCCCTGTTCCCAAAACCACACCCCATAAGATTGAACTCTATGAGCCAATCCATCAAATGGTTACCACACATGATTTGTATCTTTATTTTAGGAAGACATTCTTCTGTTTGGCATAGAATCTCTGAGGTTTTCAAAACAGCAACTTCTCAGTCCAGAAGCCTGCATTCGGGAAAGCTGCTGTTTCCAGCTGGGCTTGGCTATGACCTTAAACAAGATGCCGGAAAAACTCAGCAGGTCTGGCAGCTTCTATTAGGAGACAAAGCAGAGTTAAAGTTTTGAGTCCTTTAACTTTTCAACAAAACTATGCTATGACCTTAGTTGCTCATCAGTTATGCTTCTCTCTGCAGTACAGAACTAACCCTGCCCCTGATATATCATTTATTCCTTTTGATCTTAATCCAGCTAAATAATGCATCCGAGAAGTCTTGCTTTTAGCAAGAACGTGTTACGTGTATTCCTATGTCTCCACTTTGGACTCCCACCTTCTGTAGTTTTTACACCTATAATTCTATACTCTATTGTTCTCCACTTATGTATATATCTCTTTCCCCTGTAGCTCAGCTAATTCACAAATCAAAAACCCCTCAGAACAGTTGAATCCTTATCAATTCCCTTTTATCCAATTTTTAAATCTTTATTTCATCCAAGCTTCTTGACAAATGATATTCTCAGAACTAAAGTTCCAAAATTGAAATGACACCATTATGATTAATGGTGCATATAAGTGGCCTGTAAGACGTGATTTGGCATTGGGAGAGTCATTAGGCCTGCAGCAATCACACAGTTGCTATATGTGACATTATGACAAAGGCAAATACTAAAAATAGTAAAACAAAGCCCTGAACTTTAGCAGGTCAGAAACTAGTGCAACAATGAAGGAACTGGGGAGAATAATTTGAAAACATGATGAATAGGAGAGTAAAATGGCATTTTTTTAAGGTTGCACTTTAGGACAGAAAATGTTATTTTACTTTGAAGTAAAAAGAGATTCATATCAAGTACCTTGCCCAATTGATTGAACAGAGAAACCATGAAAGTTGTAAGTGAAACTTAAAGGAACGAACAAATTGATATGGGAAGCATGCAGAGTACAAACATTTTGAGGCTCTACATGCATTGGGGAGTTTTAGACGGGAGTTTAGGTGAAAACTGAGTACCGTGGTGTAGCTCTATCCCTAAACTACACTGGTGCTCAAAGAGGCTCCAGCAGCACAACCTTGCAATTTCTGTTTAGAAAAGCTATGTCAAAGCAATGAAATTAGGGATGAAAGAAGGGAAACTTGACAAAAAAGGGCTGGTTTAGCATACAGCTAAATCGCTGGCTTTGAAGGCAGGCCAGCAGCACTGTTCAATTCCCGTACCAGCCTCCCCAAACAGGCGCCGGAATGTGGCGACCAGGGGCTTTTCACAGTAACTTCATTTGAAGCCTACTTGTGACAATAAGCAGTTTTCATTTCATTTCATTGAGCATAATTCAAATGCCTTTCAGTTTTAAGGGAAAAGCTGCTTGTCAAAGGCCAATCATGTGGAATGTTAGGTTGGATACATATTCAGAAATTTGCTTTTTGGTGGACAGTGAGAAACTTTGGAGGGTCTTTGGGGAATATGCAAGCAAGTGTGATGTTATCCATTTTGGGCAAAAATAAGATAGATCAGGGTACTTTCTAGATGATATGAAGCTCAATTCAATGGATGTCCAAAGGGACATTGGTTCAGGTGCATAGACCTTTAAAATGCCATGAACAAGTGCAGAAAGTAATCAAGATGGCGACTGGTTTGCTGACCTTTATATCTAGAGGACTGTATTATAAGGACACAGAAGTTATGCTGAGGCTTTACAAAACCCTGGTTAGACCCCACTTGGAGTACTGTGAACAGTCCTGGGCACCACACCGTTGGAAGGATATTTTGGCCTTGAGGGGAGTGTAACACAAGTTTACAAAACTGGTACCTGGACATCAGGGGTTAAGTGACAAGGAGATATTGTAAAAATTAGTCCTGTTTTCTCCAGAATCTAGAAGGTTAAGGGGTGACCTGATTGAAATCTTCAACATATTAACAGGAAAAGACAGGGTAGGTGAAGATAAATTGTTTCCACTGGTTGGAGATTCTAGAGCTAGGGAGCATTGTCTAAAAATTAGGGCTCAACTTTTCAGGAGAGATATTAGGAAGCACTTCCACATGCAAAGGTTGGCAGAGGTTTGGAACTCACTGCCACAAATGCAGTTGAAGCTAGATCAGTTTAGATCTGAGATAGATAATTTTTTGTTAAGTACAGGTATTAAAGGATAAGGGATATGGCCACAGATCAGCCATGATCTCATTGAATGACGTAGTGGGCTCAAGGGACTGAATGGCTTCTTCCTCTTCCTATGTTCTTCTGTTCCTTTGAATAAATGGGTTGAAATTACAATATCACCAAATAGGCTACATATGAATTCTGGAAAGGAAAGACTAGGTGAGTTGAAATGTCTAAGTGTTCTGTTTCCATCTGCTTTCAATATGCAAGACTGGTAACAGAATTATTAAGGTAGCAAAATAAGCTGGAATAATTACTTTGGACGAGTTATAAAGTAAAAATCATGAGAAAATTTGGCAATTGACATTCCATGTGCAAACAGAACCCAATGGAAAAAGGAAAGATTGATAAAAAGAAAGAGAATATTCCCTTCCTGAGGACAAGATTATAACGAATACATTGCTGAGCTATAGAACACTAATAAATTAGTAATGTTACTGCACTATAGGCTAACAAGGTTAACTTCATTGGTGAGAAAAGTAGTTTCAGAGTATGGTATAATATGTAATCCGTGATCATACATTAAGGACATACATCAAAAGCAACCAGCATAGCTTTAAGGATAAGACGTCACACCTTATACATTCATCTTACTTTCAGGATGTGACTCAGTTACATGGTAGACAGTCAGTGCTTCAAGGTCACTCATATTTTAGCCAAGTAAAGACTAGTGACATAAATGGACATTAGTTAATTAGAATGAAATTAATTAGGCGGAAGAATAAAGAGGTTGATTGTGAGAATGGACAAGGGTCTTATTGAAGAACAGTAATAAATGGCACTCAACAGTAACAGATATTTGTTTCTTGACCACCTACACTCTTCACTATTGATTAAGAGATATGGTGGTTAGTAACCTATTGAAGATGACACTAAACTCCCAGAGGACACGTCACATGTATCAAAATCCGACACTATTCGAAACAATGTGGCATGTTCAGCACTTGGGCTGAATACTGACAAATAGTATTTAATTTAGATAAAGCCTCAATGAATCATTTTATCTGTGCGACAGAGACATTTATGGAAGATATTTAACACGAATATAAGCCTTGAGAATAGCTATCGAGTTATCTCTGAAAATGCCCAAACAACATAGAATGCTGATCAACAGGGTGGACATGGCATCGTACTTTAACAGGAAAAGGCAGTGAGATCTGCACTGCTTGCAGGATTTCATAGAATTCCTACAGTCCAGAAGGAGGCCATTTGGCCCATTGAATCTGCACCAGCCCTCCGAAAGAGCACCCTACCTAGGCCCACTCCCGCCACCCTATCACTGCCTAACCTTGGATTGTGGGATGAAGCCGGAGCACCCGGAGAAAAGCCACATAGACAAGGGGAGACCATCCTTAGAATTTTGGATGCTGTTGTAGTTTGATTGAACCTTAATTGAGAAACACTGAGAGAAAGTTTAAATTTTGACAGTTGTGTAAAGCAGGCAATACTGGATTGACTTCATGTTAAACATTTTCCCAATGAGAGATGGTAGTTGATTGCCTGCCTGTGATTTGTTCTATTGATCTCAATGGATATTAAAATGTGGTGGGCTGCAACTGGATACAATACATCCCAGCCCTGTTTGGTGGTGAAAGTGAAGATTCGTCCAGCTCTCGGTTGGGGGGCGGGGGGGGGGGGGGGGGGGGGGGGGGGGGGGGGGGGGGGGGGGGCGCGGCGCATGGGCGAGGGCGGGGGCAAGGGTAGACAGATCAGTTGAGGATGGGTGAGGATGTACAGCCAGTTCAGTTGGCGGGGGGGGGGGGGGGGGGGGGGGGGGGGGGGGGGGGGGGGGGGGCGGGTACGGGGCATGTGTGGGGATGGGGATAGTCTGATCAGTCGAGGATGGATGGGGCTGGTCAGACGGGTCATTCGGGGTTGTTGGGGACGTGGAATCCGGTGCAGGTAGAGGGTCATGGTGGGGAATACCATGATGGGGATTGGGGGGGGGGGGGGGGGGGGGTGCTAGAGGGAGAGCTGTCTCACTCTAATATGCAGCTTTGCCAAATACTGATCCCGGCCACAATGGTTGGGATTCAGGTTGCGACGTCTTGTGAGATCCCGTTAGACCCTGCCAGGAGATCCTAGAAGAGGCATCCCTGACATCGACCGGCCGTGCCACGCTACCGTTCGGGCACAACGCAGCCAGTTGATCGTGCCCATAATATTACAGTGCTTCATTAAAATACAAATTAACTGCATAGCTGTTCAAAATAATGTTTGGCTTTTGAATGTGTTGAGTTTTTGGCTGTACGGATAAAGAATGTTCAACCTATATTATGTGATGTTGTTTCTGTTTCAGTATTGCCAATCATCTATAAAATCAGGTGATGCCACAGTTGACTGCGTGCTTTGGTGTTCTAACGTTCTTTGTAGGTTTTACCATGAACCTCTCTTTTTAATTCTTTTCCTCCTGAAATGAACTTTGGCCCATGTTTGCTTTATTTCAGGACCTATTAACCTGTGTTGCTACTTTTAGTGATTTGTTTGTCTGTACCTCTAGCTCCCTCTGTTTCTCAACCCCATTTGGACACTGGATTTTCCATGACATCTTCCAAATCGGTGGATATGGCCCCGATTCAGAAGTAATTTCCAACAGATTTGCTGAAAGGGGCTGGGTGGGAGGGAAACCCGAACTCAGCAAGGCCCTTTGAACGCAGCTCAAACAGATGATCTTCATTGCAACAAAGACCAAGGGGTTGGATTCTCCGTCCCGCTGAGCCACATTTCTGCCCGACCCACCAGTGAGATTCTCTGTTACGCCGGCCGGTCAATGGGGTTTCCCATTGTGGGGCAGTCCCATGCCGTCGGGAAACCCCCGGGCGCTAGCAAAACGGAGAATCCTGCCAGTAGAGAATCCCGCCCCATAACAGGCAATGTGGGAGTTACCAACCAACAAAGAACATATGTTTTGTCTGCACAGGTACAATCAAGTTTCATGAGAGCCATATCAACAGAACAGCTATAATTCAATACAATACTATTTAATTTGCTGGAGAAAGGCTCCATAGTCATGTGTGAACATGGCTGGCAGGAGAAAAGGACCCCATTTAGCTATCTACTTTTATGTTCATAATACAGAACTTTCAATAATGTGGAGGTGCCGGCGTTGGACTGGGGTGAGCGCAGTAAGAAGTCTTCCAACACCAGGTTAAAGTCCAACAGGTTTGTTTCAAACACGAGCTTTTCGGAGCACTGCTCCTTCCTCAGGTGATTCACCTGAGGAAGGAGCAGTGCTCTGAAAAGCTTGTGTTTGAAACAAACCTGTTGGACTTTAACCTGGTGTTGGAAGACTTCTTACCCAACTTTCAATAAGACAGCATAATTATCATGTGATCCATCATTGTCTTTACGACACACACTCAAGAATTCCTTCAATGAAATGCAATTTCCACAGCTAATTTCTCATTTGAAGGTGACCAGAAAAGCACCTTTGTCTGAAAATTCTCATTATAAAAAATAACTTGAAGAGAATGCTAAGAGGGATCAGAGAAGGGGATTCAGATTTAATCAAACTCCTCTCTGAACTGTATTATCTGTGTTTATAAAATCAATTCCTTTTGAACGACTGATGTGACTGTGGTGCATGACTCATCTGATAGTGCCTCTTCATCTAACCCCCTCAACATATTCTTCTATTCACCCCTCAGGCTTCTCTTTCTGAAAGAAGAGAGCTTCAGTTTGTTCAATTTCTCCTGATGGATATAACCTCTCATTTCTGGTATCATTTTAGAAAAACGTATTTGTATCTGATCTAGCCCTTCTACATGTTTTAAAAATGTGGCGTTCTGATCTGATCCAAAGTTCTAACTAAGGGTGTAATTCTCAGCCTCGTTGCACTCTCGCTCGGAGGGGGTGGAGGACCTTCAGCTGGGGAAGGTCGTCCTCGGCTGGAGGGGGAATCCTCCGCAGGTGTTGACCACCATGGGAACGGGGATGGGGGTAGGTGCTAGGAGGGGGGGGGGATAACCGCACATGGCGCACGTATGCCAACCTGTGACCCTGTGCTCTGGTGGTAACCCAGCTCCTGCCTTTAAGCTCTACCGACTGCTGAGGCCTCTGGCTGGGCGGCTGAAGGCTATTGCTGAGAGGGAATTAGCAAACATGGTTAAGTGAGCACTTCACACATTCCAAGTGGATTCCTGTGTGTGAGCGGGCCATGTAGCATGTGAGAGTCATTGCCTAGCATCCCAATCACACCGTGATGCATGGACACTGTGCTTGAACACTGCGGGAGGCAACATCACACATGCAGCAGCCAACATTCGAACACCCAGGGGGTGGGTCACAGCTCCGGGAACATGTCCACGGCTGGAGGGTGGATGAGTGCTATGAGGAGAGGGGTAATGCATGGAGAGATGGACCAAGGATTCGGAGGTCAGGCTGCATTGCAGAAGAAAGTGACAGAGGCATCATACTGCTTGTGGTCAAGGGTTTTTAATGAGTCACAGGTGTCCAGGTGTCCAACAATTCCCCACTCTCCTCATGGCACCGCCTCACTCTCACCACCATCTACTCACTACCCCATCCCCTATCTACCCCGCCCTCTCCCGCCTCCCCCAGTGCCCTCAGTGATGCACAACGTGCTTAACCTTCCTTGCTCTAATGCTACATCTAGCTGTGTCCCCAGGATCCAAAACTGAGGTGGAGGCAGCCAGCTGCTTACCACGTCCCATGGTCTTCAGTGCTCCTGGTGGATGTCTTCTGGGGGCTTTGGGGCGAAAGGCCACTAGCGCACTTGTCAGCGGCACATGCAGAGCCGTACCACCCTGTCCCGTGTGCTGACTGTGAGATGCAGCCTCATCAGAGGGGTGGATATCGGGGGAGGTGGTGGCCACCATCCCCACTCGATGGATCTCATCCGGGTTGTCATTCAGTGCCCTCTCCTCCCACTCGATGCCCATAGGGCCCGGGGGTTCACATTGGGATGGAGGGGCAGCTGTTTCGAGCTCTGGCTACCCCTGTGTCATCTGGCTCTGCCAGCCCTGATGGCTCCCCGTTGTCTGCACCAAGGTGTTGACGCCCTCGGCGATGCTCCTCAGTGATAGGGCCATGCTCGGCAGCACCTCAGCCATGCCCACCTACGACTAGGGCAAGCTCCGCCGCGCCTCGGCAATTCCCATCAGAGGGCAGAGCATGTCCCTCAGTGCCTTATCAACGTCAGCCTGGCACTGGGCCACATCCCTCAGCGAGCCGGACATTCTGCTGAGGCCCTCAGCCACAGCCGTCACCGACCGCACAATGCCTTGCACACCTTAACTCATGCTGCCAATGTCGTGCACCAGGCTTTCCACTGCGGTCGCTAACCTAGCAGTGTTGGCCTCAGTGCCAAGCATTGCCGGTGACATTTCCTGCACTCCTAGCCTGGTAGTCTTCCAAGAGGCTATGGGCCTGCTGGAGTGTTGTTGACATCTCCGTCTCAATGCCCTGGCCATTCCCATTCATCTCCATCAGCTCCGGGTAATCCTGTACCAGAGGCCCAGCATCAAGCTGGGACCCAGCTGGGTCCTGGGGTGCCTCAGGCCTCCAACTGCTGTCTCGCCTGGGTGTTCCAGCCTCCACTTCATGTGCATCAGCACCTGTGTGGTGCTCACCAGATTGTGCCCCAGAAGTCTGACCATTGACGTTTCCCACTGAGGTGGAGGGTGGGGATAATAGTTGCGACACATCGACTGTGACATCCTCAGAGGGCTCCGCCAAGGTGGTCTCATGAGAGACAGGCGAGGGGGCCACCCGGGATGGGCCAGCGGCGTCACTGGACATTGGAACAGGTTCTGGGAGAGGTGTGATCATTACAAATTGGACGATCTACACACGGGCAGGGCAGGAACCAATGTCCTAGGGGGTTTGTTTGGTGGCGCTGTTGGGGAGGGTTTAAACTAATGTTACAACATAGAACATGCAGTGCAGAAGGAGGCCATTCGGCCCATCGAGTCTGCACCAAACCAATTAAGCCCTCACTTCTACCCTATCCCCGTAACCCAATAACTCCTCCTAACCTTTTTGGACTCTAAGGGCAATTTAGCATGACCAATCCACCTAACCAGCACGTCTTTGGACTATGGGAGGAAACCGGAGCATCCAGAGGAAACCCACGCAGACAGGGGGAGAACGTGCAGACTCCTCACAGACAGTGACCCAGCGGGGAATCGAACCTGGAACCTTGGCGCTGTGAAGCCACAGTGCTAGCTACTTGTGCTACCGTGCTTCCCTAATGTGGTAGGGGAATGGGTACCAATGCAGGAAATCAGAGGGTAGTAAAGAGGGGATAGAAACAAAAGCCATTAAGGAGAAAGGTGGAAGGCAGAGAAACAGATGGAACTGCATTTATTTATAATAATAATCTTTATTGTCACAAGTAGGCTTACATTAACACTGCAATGAAGTTACTGTGAAAAGCCCCTAGTCACCACAATCCGGCACCTGTTCGGGTACACAGAGGGAGAATTCAGAATGTCCCAATTACCTGACCGCCGTCTTTCGGGACTTGTGGGAGGAATGCAAGAATGCAAGAGGCCTAACGGGCAAGGCAGATGAACTCAGGGCATGGATAGGTACATGGGATTGGGATATTATAGCTATGACTGAAGCATGGCTAAAAGAGGAGCAGAACTGGCAGCTCAATGTTCCGGGGTAAAGATGCTATGGGAAAGAAAGAACAGGAGGTAAGAGAGGAGGGGGTGTTGAGTCGGGACAACACCGCATCATGTTTGACAAGAATACGGAGTGGAGACACCTCCAACCGTTTCTCTTTGTGGTATCAAAGGAATATAACAATAATAATGCTCATTTCCATCCTCATATTCTGCAAATTATTGGGAACAATATCATGAGGATTGATTGTATTAAGCAGTCAGATCTCCAATCCTGGGGACACGCGTAGGTAGATTCAATGCAATAAATGTTTTTCAGCAGTGATTAATGGAAATTAGTTGAATAGAATTCACATAAATATATGAGTTTCTATTGGTTTACTATGAAAGAAAATGGTCACTCAGGTGCCTGGGACTCCATCTTGGAATCTGAGTCTATTACCTCTCTGTGTCGGGGTCCCCAGGGCGCAACAGTCCCAGGCCCTCATGTGCTGGGCTGGAGTAACTGGGAGATGGTTCCTCTGGAGGGGTGAGTTCTAACACTGGACTACTGCTTCCACACTCTCTGTTCGTGAGTCTTTATTTGAAGTGGAAACAGTCCAGCCTGGTGTACCACAGACTCCAACGAGCTCTGTCCCTAAGTTTAGGATATAGACTGTGTCTCCCGGCCAGAAGCTTCTGATCAGTGTATGCCCGCCTCACCTATGCTTCTGCAGGTCCTGACTGCCTTGCCCTCTCCCGCCAGCGAACATCAGGCTGAGGCGGGTCCTGAGCCTCCCCATCAACAGTTCCCAAAGGTAGAGGAGTCTAGAACTAGAGGGCACAGGTTTAAGGTGAAAATGAAAAATTGCTTATTGTCACGAGTAGGCTTCAATGAAGTTACTGTGAAAAGCCCCTAGTCGCCACATTCCGGCGCCTGTTCGGGGAGGCTGTTACGGGAATTGAACCGACCATCAAGTCTGCGCCTTGGAAAGAGCACCCCACTCAAACCCATGCTTTCACCCTGTCCCGTAACCCAGTAATTCCACTTGTCATCTACAAACCCCTACCCAAACCCAAAACGCCCCAGCACCTCCAACAAGTACGTTAACTCCACTCAATCAGAAACTTTCTCTGCATTCATCGCCACCACCACTTCTAACTCCTGCCTTTTTGAGGGGATCATAATTACATTAAGTAGCCACCGTACATTTGCCGACAACTACCTTCTCTTCACAAATCTGGTCTGGTTCCCCCCCCCCCCCCCCCCCCCCCCCCCCCCCGCATCACCCTGGCACACAGTTCTCAATTCCCGATCCCAGCACGTTCACCATCAGCTTCGCATCAACGTTCAGTGGAATGACCCACGTTGCTCCGGGTCCTTATCTTTCTTTAAAATCAGGGAGATGCAAGCCTGCAATAATGTAGGGGAGAGCTTCCCCTCTTCCTTGCCTTGCTATACATCTGCACCAGCAGTTGACCCAGCTCCGCACCAAGTTTTTTATAAGATTCTACTGGGAAATGTCTGGACCTGGGGCCCTCCCTGCCTGCATTACACCCATGCCATCCATCACCTCCCTTAGACCAATTGAGACCCCCAGTCCTGCACCCTCTCCCCCTTCACCTTAGGGAACTCCAACCCATCCAAGAACCGGCATCGCCCCATCTCCCCTGTTGGGGGCTCCATATCATACAGCCTCCAAAGAAAGCCTCAAATGCCCCATTCATCCCTTCCAAATCCATCACCACCTTACCCGTCTTGTCCCTCACCCTACCAATCTCTCTTGCCGCTGCTTGCTTTCTGAGTTGGTGGGCCAACATCCTACTTGGCTTCTGCCAGTCCGCATAGACAGCCCCTCTGGCCCTCCACAACTGCCCGCTGCCTTCCCTGTCGATACTAATCCAGACAACATCTCAAGCTTCTCTCTCTCCATTAGCAGCCCCTGCTCTGGAGCCACAGAGTACCTCCGATTTACCCTCAGAATCTCATCTACCCCTTGCCCCAATCCTCCCAACCACCAACAAACAAAGAGGAACAAAAGACACACTCACCATCACTGATCCTCAGTTGAAACCCATCCCAAATTGCCCAGCTCATGTGCCTCACAATGAACACAAAACTCCTCTCCAAAGTTCATTCAATGGCCTCACACTCCACCCAGTCCATCGTCCCTCAGATAGGCCAACGCCTCCTCTGACAAGTCAAAATAAAATTCCTGCTTTGATGCATCATCCACAAACGGGCAGGGTGCAAACCCCAAACTTCACCCCATCTTAAAGAGGGCAGCCTTTATCCAATTGTACTCGACCCTCCGTTTCGCCAGCTCCACACCAGGTCCTGGCAAATCCGCAGCTCACTGCCTTCCCAGGTGTGTTTCTTGGCCTGCCTTGCCCACTTCAGAATGTTTTTCTTTGTCCAAAAATGATGCAGCCTCACCACCATTGCCCTCGGCGGTTCCCCCATCTTCAGCCTCCTCCTCAATGCCCTGTACATCTGATCTACCTCAAGGCTCCGTCAAAGGCCCCTCCTCCATCAACATCTACAGCATGCTCACCACATACTTAGTGGCCTCTGCTCCCTCAATGTCCTCGGGCATCCTGACAATCCTCACCTTCTGCCTCCTGGAGCGGTTCTCAATGTGCTCCAATTTCTCTCTTAGCCTCGTCTGGCTGCTCAACACAATCCCCACCTCCGCCTCCAGAGAGGCCAGCCAATCTTCATGCTCCCTCATTGGCTTCTCCACCTTCTGGGTCACCAGGCCCTGAGTCTCCTGCCTCTGCTCAATCACTGCCCTGAGCGGCTCCACCACCTTGGCCAACTCCTCCAAAGCCTCTTTCCTTTGCTGCTGGAATTTATGATTCAAAAACTCCACCAGCTGCTCTGTCAACCATTGGGTGAGCAGCGCTGGCATCTTCCCGTCTACCTGTGGCGCATCACAAAAACTTTCCTGCTCTAGCTGCTCTCTCCTGTGCCACTTCTCATCCGCTGATCCATACACCAGCCTCACCAGAGGAGTATTACCTCCTTTGGGCACTCATACACGTTTTGCCATCAAATACCACACCATTCGGTCGGGGAAGGACTGAAAAAATCAACCTGGAGTGGGAACCACCAAATGTGTGACCACTCACTCCATGGCCACCACCGGAAGTCCATAAGGGATTAAGTTGAGAGGATTTAAATGTTTTGCATGGTGGTTCATGGATGGAAATTTTTTTAATATGGCAAATGTTGTAATACATATTTTATGATCAAGCGAGGGCAGATGCAAAGATTTCCTCTTTCCTTCCTGCCCTTGTTGATTATAGCAGAGGTTTTGAACTTTATGAGGAAGAATTTGGCAATTCAGTATATATATTTAGCTATTTACAGGTTGATTCTAAGGTCAATCCAACAGGTTTTCTTGAGTTTAAATGACGGGGGCGTTAACTTTCATTGTGCTAAAAAAGCCACTCAGATAAAGATAAAAAATATAAAAAATAGTAAATATTTGGTCCCGAATGTTGCAGCATACACATACACACAAGCATGTTAAACTACAAGTTGCAAAGCAGGGAAGCTAACTTTCTGCCCAATTACAATTCAACAATAAAAGGCAATAATACAAAGAGTAGTTTGATTCTGATCCTTTATTGCTGTCCCTTGCTAAAGAAGTTCTTAAAGCTGTAGTCCTTGCTTGTTTCCTGGAAATGCCACTGTGAAAGTTGACGTTTTCTCTGAAACGTATTTGTCTGTTGTCCGCAAATAGGCAACAGCAAAACCACAGGATCCAGCTCAGTTTAAAGAGATAGAGGCAAGCAACCTTTTTGCTGTTTATAAATGTTCCTTCTACAGACTGCCCAACCATCAGCAGGGTTTTGTAATAACAGACTTTCAACAATGAGAGACTTTTGGCTTTGTGATGACTGGCCATATAAAAGCCATGGAAAACAATTGATGGAATATTTATGTCAATCAAAGAGTTTCCACACCCCATGGCCAAATCCATCAACATACAATAGAGGCAATTAGGGCTCCTTAGCACTTCCCTTGTGCATAACCAACTTAGTTCATTCTTCTTTGTTACTTGTAGTCCTGGGGACAGAAAGTCTGATGCCTTAGTGCCCTTGCTGCTTTTGGGTAAGACCTGACAAAGGCAGGTGTGACATCCCAAAAAGATGTGGGGCTGGAATCTCCGTTTGGGAGACTAAGTCCCCAGGCTAGCGTGAAAACGGTGGTGTTTTACGCCAGGAAAGCTGGCGCAAAATGGCTGCCAATTTCCTGCTCCGGGGGGGGGGTGGGGGGGGGGGGGGGTGGAGGGGGCAGCCAGGCAGCATAGAGCTCTATTATGGCCCGGAGCATTGCTGGGTCCGTGCCTGCAGCAGCCGCGCTGTGCTTCATGGCAGGCACAGTCCGCGGACCATGCCGCAAAAATAGTCCTCCCTTCTGCTGGCTCACGCGCCCCGGACCACCCCCGCACAGTGTCCCTAGCCCCGAATAATGCCCCCCCCCCCCCGCTGGGGCATCGGCCCTCCCCCCAACTGTGGTGGCGCTGGACTGAGTCCGCAGCCATCAAGCTGAGTTCCGGACGGGTGAGACTACACCTGAGGCCATGGATACAGCATGAGGCATACTCCTAGACTACACTGTTTTTCAGGGGGTGAAGCATCGCGAAAGCAGCGCCGCCCCCCAATTCTGTCATCATCCGGGATTCCCCACCCCATCGCCGGACGCAATTTCAGCATCGGAGATCATAGAATCCAGCCCATGGTCTTGGCATGTTCATTGCAATCCAACTTTGAGAAGCTTCCATAAGCTTGGCCAAGTTGCAGCCCTAAATGTCAGGTGACCCATGGCAGCCATCTTAATTCAGTCTTTGTTTTCAACAGTTGGTATTGCCTTTCTACATATGAATCCAGCAGATGAAATTGAAATTTAATATTTTACATCAATACTCCTCTGGAGCAATATTTAGAACTTTATTTTATTTAATCTCAGCATATTTCCAGAGGATACTGACTGTGTTGCCAAGGAGGGTGTAAGGGCAAAGGATTGTGTCTGGATTGGCAAGAGTTGACATTAAGATGGTATGAGAGTTATAGTGATCCATGGGGATGGGTGGGAGCATAGATTGTCAGGAGTTGACATGGATGGGAAGTGGCTAAGGGTTAACGGGTTAGAGTTAGAGGCCTAATATTCCACGGCTACATCGGCCCAATACCAAAGCAAATAACATGTTATTCAAATGAGGTGTTCCAGAGTTGCGCGCCGGGGCAAGCTGGGAGATTTCCCGACTCGCATGACCAGACTCGATTGCAAAAACCCAAGTCTAATTTTCCAAGGACTAGGTGATTTTTTTCCTTCTTCCTACCAAGATGAGTTACCTCAATCTTAACTATATTAAAGTTCATTAAAACGTTTTTATGCAAGTTTATTAATGTTTTCCTGTATTAGCCTGGAAATAACAGAAAATTAAGAAATAATTAAAACTTGCTTCAATTTTAAAGTGAAAAGATATTCTGTTTTTTTCACACTGACGAAGAAAATGCCAGTTATCAATTGATATTTAAAGTAATTATACATAGAAAGTCAATTTGCTTGTCTTCTTAATGCTGTAAATGATGTCTTCAATAATTATAATGGGGCTTCTTTGACTACGATTGATTTAACAATAAGTTCCTGGATGGTTTAGGTTGATAACTCATTTATTCTCTGATTTTTGAATGTTCATTTTTGATTTCTCACAGATACTTGAGCGTTTCCATCTTTAATCAGAGCAAATCAATGCTATAATTGTAAGTAAATCACTTGGATAACCTGCAGTTCAGTGTCAACAAGTGACATTTGAAAGAAATTGGAGATTTCCCACGTTAAATATATTCACATTTGTCTTCCTTCTATGTTTAGAAGTGACTTGCCTATGCTCAGCATCTTTACCCATTCAAAAACTTACTCCTTTCTGTCATGGGTCTGATAAGCCACAGGATAGCGGATACCTGGAATTCTCTCCCACAAAAGACGATAGATGCTGGGTCAATTGATATTCCCAAGGCTGAACCCAATAGATTGTTCTTGGGTATCTGTGTAACCTTGTGGCGTGGAAAGACAGCTAAAGTGAGTTGTGGTACAGATCGTCCACTTTCTAAATGAATACTTATGCAACCTTGAGAGGCTAAATGAGAGCCTCCCTCCTGTTGTAAAGTGCACTATAAGGGATGTCAGTCTTGTGGCCTCTTAAGGTTTCCTGGCACCATACATTTTGATGGTCTTGATGAAGACCTCAAGGGTTCCATCTTTATCCTATCTATGTTAAGCAAGATATTGAGAATGACATTCTGGTTGAGCACAATTATATGCAACAAGAATATACAGTTCTGCACAGGCCTTGATCTAGCCTTGGTTCTCACAGTTACATCAGCTGATTACTTAATTGTGTGCCTGAATCAAAAGCTATACATAAAGTCTTACAGATGCAGTCACAGGCAGTAGTGAACATCTAACATGGAGATTGTACCATTTATTCTCCAGCCTTATAGATGGTGCTGCCAAAGTGATGTCACAATGCAGCTTCTTAAAGATACATGTCATTGTCTGCAGAGGCTTGTTTACAATTGGCCGGAATTCTCTGTCATCGGGATGCACTTTTCCCACTGGCAGCCCAGCCACGCCTGCAGGTTTGCCGGTGGCATGGTGTGGTTGCAATGGGAGAACTCACTGACCAGCAGAGGGAAGATAGATTCCCGCCGCCAGTGAACTCCTCAGGAGCAGATACTCTCCACTTAGAAACAAGTGCTGGGGAAGCGGAGAATCCATCACACCAATCAACATAATATCACTAAAAAGGGAAACATGTCAAGTGATCCATTCCTGGTTTCACACTTGCTCTGCGCAGAACACACACAAACAGCTCCGATGCCCTCAAGCTTTACATCTATGTTTAACTGCTCTCATGTGACGGTCTTAAGCAATGAACTCACAAAGTATTTACCCAATCCTTTGTGAGTGATTGAGGCTTTGTGTCTCACAAAGTAAGTAAGTCCAAGGTATTATATAACTATTATATAACTGGGAGCAGTATCCTCGCAGGCAGTGTCACAGTGAAGTAGTCTGGGAACGGTGTCCTCGCTGTCAGCATCACAGTGAAGCAGTCTGGGAACAATGTCCTCACTGTCAGCGTCGCAGTGAAGCAGTCTGGGAACGATGTCCTCGCTATCAGCATCACAGTGAAGCAGTCTGGGAACAGTGTCCTCAATGTTAGTGTTGCAGTGAAGCAGTCTGGGAACAGTGTCCTCGCTGCCTGCGTCGCAGTGAAGCAGTCTGGGAATGGTGTCCTGACTGTCAACGTCGCAGTGAAGCAGTCTGGGAACAGTGTCCTCAATGTCAGCGTCGCAGTGAAGTAATCTGGGAACAGTGTCCTGACTGTCAGCGGTGCAGTGAAGCAGTCTGGGAACAGTGTCCTGACTGTCAGCGTCGCAGTGAAGCAGTCTGGGAACAGTGTCCTCAATGTCAGCATCGCAGTGAAGCAGTCTGGGAACAGTGTCCTGACTGTCAGCGTCACAGTGAAGCAGTCTGGGAACAGTGTCCTCAATGTCAGCATCGCAGTGAAGTAGTCTGGGAACAGTGTCCTCAATGTCAGCGTCACAGTGAAGTAATCTGGGAACAGTGTCCTGACTGTCAGCATTGCAGTGAAGCAGTCTGGGAACAGTGTCCTGACTGTCAGCGTCACAGTGAAGCAGTCTGGGAACAGTGTCCTCAATGTCAGCATCGCAGTGAAGCAGTCTGGGAACAGTGTCCTGACTGTCAGCGTCGCAGTGAAGCAGTCTGGGAACAGTGTCCTCAATGTCAGCATCGCGTGAAGCAGTCTGGGAACAGTGTCCTCACTGTCAGTGCGCAGTGAAGTAGTCTGGGAACGGTGTCCTCACTGTCAGCATCACAGTGAAGCAGTCTGGGAACAGCGTCCTCAATGCCTGCGTCACAGTGAAGTAGTCTGGGAACAATGTCCTGAATGTCAGCGTCGCAGTGAAGCAGTCTGGAACAGTGTCCTCACTGTCAGCGTCGCAGTGAAGCAGTCTGGGAACGGTGTCCTCACTGTCAGCATCACAGTGAAGCAGTCTGGGAACAGCGTCCTCAATGCCTGCGTCACAGTGAAGTAGTCTGGGAACAATGTCCTCAATGTCAGCGTCGCAGTGAAGCAGTCTGGGAACAGTGTCCTCACTGTCAGCGTCGCAGTGAAGTAGTCTGGGAACAGTGTCCTGATTGTCAGCGTTGCAGTAAAGTAGTCTGGGAACAGTGTCCTAACTGTCAGCGTTGCAGTAAAGTAGTCTGGGAACAGTGTCCTAACTGTCAGCATTGCAGTAAAGTAGTCTGGGAATTGTGTCCTCGCTTTCAGCCTCACACTGAAGTGTCGGGAACAGAAAATGCTGGAAAATCTCAGCAGGTCTGGCAGCATCTGTAGGGAGAGAAAAGAGCTAACATTTCGAGTCAAGATGACCCTTTATCAAAGCTGAAAGGCATAGAAAGTGGGAGATATTTATACTGTGGGTGAGGGAATAAAAGATGAGTCATAGCCGTAGAAACCAAGGGGAAAGAGTGCAAATGGCAGTTCACAGAGAGAATAAAAGGTGTGAAAGGCCAAACAGCAGATAAACCAAAATCAGAGGGGAAGCTGTGACAGATATAAGGGGGAAGAGAGAAGCAAAAGGGAGAAAAGGTAGGAGAGTGTGGGTAAGATAGGGTGGGGGGGGGGGGGGTAATATATATATAAAGAAAGCCAAGAAACAAATAAAAGGTGAAAGACAGTTAAAATCAAATGGAATGAAAACAAAGGGATTAGGGTGGGGTATAGCTAATCGTCTGAAATTGTTGAATTCGATGTTGAGAGCGGAAGGCTGTAGCATGCCTAACTGGAAGATGAGATGCTGTTCCTCCAGTTTGCGTTGAGCTTCACTGGAACATTGAAGCAGGCCAAGGACAGACATGTGGGCATGGGAGCAGGGTCTTGTGTTGAAATGGCATGCAACAGGAAGGTCAGGATCCTGAATGATTGTCATTAAGGGTTTATGATCCATTCAAAGAGTAAAATGACACCAATAAAGGTAATGGTGAAACCTTTTAACACCAAAAATGATGCTCAAAGCTTATTTTTGTAGGTGAGCATAATTAATTTCTGTGTTCGTAACAGTGCATGGCACAAATGCTATTGTTCATTCCTTTCCTGAAGGTATAATGTGCGAGACGACTGCACCAAACCCATAGGGTCTAGAATCACAAGCAAGTTGCAATTTCATCTTAGGAATAGAATGAGCCAACAGCTCTAACTTCTTTAAAGCGTCTTTCATTTTCTTGTATGCATTTTCACATTCTTCTGACCAGTGCTATGCCTGTTTGACACATAGCGAAGTGTGTAAAAGCTTCAATCATGTTGCTCAATTCAGCACAAAAATATAATGACTATTGATCAATCCTAAAAAGACGTTGGGCTGGATTCTCCTCTCCCCAATGCCGAAATTGTGTTCGGCGACGGGGCGGAGAATCCGTTTTAGCACCAAAATCGGTAGCGGTGCAGGTTTTTCAATTCTCTGCCCCCTGAAAATCGCCGTACTCGGGGAGTACGCCACGCCGAGTATCCACCGCCTCAGGCCATTACCGGAGGCCCGCCCCATGATGCACAGTTGCCGAGCGACCAAATTCCTGACAGTGTGTCTTACGTGTGCTCACACTGTCTGGGATCCTCGCGTGACGGCTGCGGATTCAGTCCGGGACTGCCACAGTCAGGGGAGGGCCGATCAGCAGGCAGGGCGGGCTTTATTCAGGGCTGGGGGCAATGTCGGCAGACGGTCTGTGGTGCGCGAGCGACTGATGCGGGGATCCAGGTCCGTGGGATGAGTCCGTCATGGAGCATGGCGTGGCCGCTGCAGGCCGCCGCCATGTGCATGCACGGCCTCTGAACCGGAAATGCTGGGGGCCGTATCGGCAGCTTAAGCTGCGAGCTCTACGACAGCTCCCTGCTAGCCCCCTGCAAAACGCAGAATTGGTGGCCTTTTGATGCCAGTTTTCCTGGCGTAAAAGACCACAGTTTTCACGACGGCGTCAGCACTTAATCTCTAACTCAGAGAATCCAGCCCTTTAATTGTGTCACAGTCTGAGGATGTTGTGCTTCTAAGATTGCTGACATTTTATTTTATTCTTTGTGTAAACCATCTTTGCCGATAACATGACCAAGGTAATTTATGGACAATTTGAAAAATGCACACTTTTCCTTTTTAACTCTCAGGCTGTGGCTCTGTAACTGCTTCAGGGTAGCTTCCAAATTTTCCAAGTGTTCCTGTTCATTCGAACTGATGATGAGAATGTCATCTAAGTAACATTGCACTCCATTCAACACAATTAGAATTTGATCCGTAGACCTTTGAGAAAGAGCAGGTGCAGATGTTATTCAGTCTTCAGTAACAAAACAAACTTTTCTGCGTTATGGTGGTGTGTAATGTGATTTGGCAGCCACATTCATCTGCAGATATGCCTGTGACAGATCAATTTTACTGTGTTTCTGTCTTCCAGAAGTCCAGCAAACAAGTATTCAATCAAAGGCAATGGATAATGATCTGCGCACAAAACTAGGTTAATAGTAGTTTTACAATCTCCATGAATTCTTACTGAGCAATTACTTGTAGTAAAGTCTTCAGTGATTCCTGTTCGTACTAATCTTTCTATATTTTCTTCAACTTCAGGCCTGATGGCGTATGGTATGATTCAAGCTTTGAGACATTTGGGTGTGCTGCCTGGCTTGATTTTTAGATGTACCACAACTCCAGCCATGGAGCCTCGCGAATCTTCAAACACCTTCTCGTACTTCTTCAGAAGTTGTTGCAAGTTGCTCTTTGAATTCACCAATTAATTGACTGCTTCCCAGTTAAGCACAGTCTTAGCCAACCATGCTCGGCCAAATAGAGCAGGAACGTTTCGACGGACAACGTGAAAAGGCAACTTCGCCGCCTGTCTATTTGCTTATACTTTCACAATAATTAATGCATTTAGTGGTACAACCTCTTCAGTGTATATCCTTAGGATCACATTTGATGGTTTTAAAGGCAGATAATAAATTTTCTCAGGTATCAGCAATACTGCTGCGTCCATATCCACTTCAATTATAATTTAATCTCCTTGAAGTGTTGAGTTTAGCCAAAAACATTGTTGATCGCCCTGCATTGACACAGCACCTACCTTTGGCTTTAGCAGTAGCTCAATTTTGCTGTCTTTTGAGTGATCTTGAACTTCATCCACTATTTGGTAGATGCGACTAGATAGTTTGACTTTGTTCATTTTGCACCTTCTTGGTGTAGAGGTTTTTTTGAGTCTAACATGTCTTAGTAATATGGCCCTTCTTGCCAAGCTGAGTACAATGGTGACATGGCTGCACCTTTGCAGCCTTGGTACTTGAGGTATCTATTTTGTGGATCTTTGCTTCAACCCCTATCTGCAAAGCCTCTCTTGTAGCAAGCTCCATAGATATGGCAAATTCCACAGCAGCTTTTAGAGTTAAATCACTTACAGTAAACAACTTCCTCGAAATAGCTTCACTGCGGAGTCCAGAAATCAGCCTGACACAAAGAGCCATCAAACCTGTCATCACGTGTTGTACCGAATTCACAATATTTACCTAATCTGCTTAAAGACTAAAGCTCCGAACTATAAAATGCTTTCACTTTTTTCTGGAACCAAAAGCTTTCTGCAATCAATAACTGTTTAGGAGAGAACTGTTCCTCTAAGATTTTTTATTAATTCCATATCGGACCTTCTCCTAGTTTTGCTGGGTGATCTTGTTTCTGTAGCAGCATCAATGTTTTTCATCCAACTGAGCTGAGAAATGTTGTGACCTTCAGGTCCTCCAGTGTCTGACTTGTTAGGAACAATTGGAGTCTTTCCCCTTGTGAATTCCATGTCTCATAATCCTCTTCAAACACATACATGGTGTCCGTTTTTCCCACCATTTTTGGATCCCAGCTCCTCAGGTGTACACTTCCTCCCTTCCTATTTTTTAATGCATGGCACAAACAATCCCTTTAACAAGCACCTAAGACGCTTTCCCATTTTGGCTGACTAGCTTGACGTTCGCCCCCAAGAAATGACCAGTGTAGAGTCGGCAGTCTTCAAAATCTCCATTCCCCACAGCCCGTGTCTTTGCCACGTGTGCGGTCCCTGGAGTCCAGACCCCACTCACTTCAATTCAAACAAGTCTTCTCCAACTGTCAATCTTCTTACTCACAGTTGCTGTCGAAAGATTTGTTAAACCTTCACATCGACGGCAGTGCTTCGCCCGATGTCTGTGTGCGTGCGCGTTCTGTCCCGAGAATCTTTTGCTGCTTCCATTGTTTGTTGATGAAAATCTTTTTTTGATCAATTTTTTTGCCTCAACCCCTGTAATGATATGTGAACTATCATCTATGTACATAATATAACAATCAAATTGTATGTATACATTTGTGCCTGCATGTAAAGATTAGTATTCTAGCATCCGACCACAGGTGGCGTGGCGACAGGAGTAGGTCACTGGAAAACAGGCCACATGGGATGCATTCTAGCATCCAACCACAAGTGGTGTGGTGACAGGAGCAGGTCACTGGAAGCCATCCACATGGCAGACAGGATGTATTCTCCTGGCAGCACAGAGCCACAACATGGACAGCAAGCACATGCTGCAGTCAAAGATCGAGCAGCTCCTGAGTCAACAGTAATTAACAATAGTTAATCATAATTGTTTGTATTTAGCTGTCGTATCCAATTGTTGTCTTTGTAAACATCATAGAAACCCTTTAGTGTTTTAGTTAATTAATAAACAGTTTTTTTCATTTACAAAGACGTACGGTCTCTGATCACTTTAACTACAAAGACATCGCTATCCGTGCATACAGAGAACATTAAAAACTGATCCCCAGTTTTCTATCCTGTTATGTTTCTTTGTTGTTGCAAAAAGAAAAGGTATGGAGGTGTCCACACTCACAGTAACTTTTCACAGTAACTTCATTGCAGTGTTAATGTAAGCCTACTTATGACACTAATAAAGATTATTATTATTATTACACTCTGGATTCTTATGAAACACGATGAGAGGTTTATTAGGAGATGTTGCTCACACAATTAAAGGTGCTGATCTGCCCAAAGCTCACGCAAACACTGCTGATGTCACTACAAATGACATGATGCGGAACCAGCAATGATGCATTCTCTGATACATAACAATTATATAATCCACAACCCATTATCTTGTTTTCAAAGCACAAATGGCCTGTTTCTTTAAGGACACAAGGTCTAATTGCTGTAAATTGACGCACCCTGATGCCAAATAGACACTAATTCTGACTGAAGGTAACTGTTTCTCTGTGAATCCCTGGGCTATTGCCAATGTCGGGTAACAGTAAATAACTGACTTCCTCCATTTTATATCATCACAGTGTGCAACACTGAAGTGTGATAGATGTACATTGGATGTAAGAGTTTTATTTATGGACTGTTAGATCTGCCTTGGCATTACTCACAGTAAGTTGGAGGATTTACTGTTTTATAATAATATGGATGCTTTTGCTATTTGGGCATAACAGTGGGGCTCTTGATTTACAACGACTGGAATAAGTCAAGGTCCTTTATTATTAAATGGGTTTCTTAGATATTTACTGGTGCTTTGGAGGATTGAACTCCACTATGTGTGCATTATTCTATGAAAGCCGAGTTCTTTTTATTTTATAAATATTGCTTTACCTTTGTGTGGAAGATTTATTCCTGGCAATTTTTAAAATTAAGTATACACAAGAGGATGTGCAAGATGCACCAGGAGGAAGGTATATAGGATTCCAAATTCTCCTGTTATTTTACTGCAAAATTGTCTTAGTTTGACTTAGTGGACAGCTTCCAGAGGCATGGTGATATGTCAGGTGAATCATGATATAAAGTGCATACTAAGGGCACCAGTTAAAGGTAATTAGAGACTTCTTGCGTCATGAGGGTGCACAGAACCACTCGAGATCACAAAAGGAAGACCAATAATGAAACCAAAATGACTGGAGCAAGTGCATAGAAGAGAACCTTCGCTTTTAAAATTCAACAGTCTATAGCTAATTCATGATGAACAAAAACAGGCGAACACAGGAACAGGAGTGGGCCATTCAGCCGTCAAACCTGCACCACCATTCATTACGATCGTGGTTGATTGGACACTTCAATGCCTTTTACCTACACTATCCCCATAACCTTTTACATTATGGTTAATCAGAAATCTGTCAATCTCTACCTTAAATAAACCTAATGATTGAGCTTCCACAGGCCTCTGGGTAGAGAATTCCAAAGATTCACAATGCTCTGTGTAAAGAAATTTCTCCTCATCTTGGTCCCAAATGGCATCCACCCTTATTTAAAAATTGTGCCCCCTAGGGGGGCCCTAGACTCCCTAACCAAGGGAAACATCTTACCTGCATCTACCCTGTCTATACCTTTATGTATTCCATAGATTTCAATTAGATCACCTCTCATTCTTCGAAACTCTAGAGAATACAGGCCCAATCTCTCTTAATAACATAGTCCTGCCATCCCCAGAACAAGTCTGCTGAACCTTTGTTGCACTCTCCCTATGGTAACAATATGCTTTATGAGGTACCAAAACTAACATAGTACTCCAGGCAGCGCCGGCCCTAGGGTTGCTGGCGCCCCGGGCAAGCTGAACTTCGGCGCCCTTGGGGGGGGGGGGGGGGGCCGGGGGGGGCCGGGGCCGAGGGGGGCTGCGGGGGGGGGCGGGGCCGAGAGGGGGGGCCGAGAGCGGACCCGAGGGGGGGGCGGGGCGAGCGGACCCGAGGGGAGGGGGGGGGCAGGGCGGGCGGACCCGGGGGGGGGGCAGGGCGGGCGGACCCGAGGGGCGGGGCGGGCGGACCCGAGGGGGGGGCGGGGCGGGCGGACCCGAGGGGGGGGGGCGGGCGGACCCGAGGGGGGGGTGGGCGGGGCGGGCGGGGCCGAGGGGGGGGCGGGGCCAAGGGGGGGGCGGGGCGGAGCGGGCGGACCCGAGGCGGGGGGGGGCGGACCCGAGGCGGGGGGGGGCGGACCCGAGGCGGGGGGCGGGGGGGGCGGACCCGAGGGGGGGGGGGGGGGGGGGGACGGACCCGGGGGGGGGGGGGGCGGGGGGACGGACCCGAGGCGGGGGGGGCGGGGGGACGGACCCGAGGCGGGGGGGGGAGCGGACCGAGCGGGCGAGCGGACCGAGCGGGGGGGCGGACCGAGGTGACGGACCGGGGGGGGGCCGCCCTGCGGGAGTGCGGCCACCCTGGGGGAGTGCGGCCACCCTGGGGGAGTGCGGCCACCGCGCATGCGCTGGTTGGCGCCGGCCCAACTGCGCATGCGCGGGACCCGAGTCTGGCGCCCCCTAGCACATGGCGCCCCGGGCAACAGCCCGAGTTGCCGGTGCCTTGAGCCGGCACTGACTCCAGGTGCAGTCAAAAAAAGTTCCTAGAAAAATTGAAACAAGACTTCACTACACAAACTGTAGCATCTCACAATTGAAGCAGTCTTATAGTAAATCATGATTCAGCAGTTATGTCTCCACCTCTCAAATCCCAGTGCAAAACTGTTGTAACAAACAGAGGAACAATCAATGCCAAAATGTAAAGGACTTACATACAATATTACCTCTATGCAAAATGCACAACAATCTTACTCGAGCTTTGGGCTCAGTGAAAAACATAACCAGAGCCAGCCAGACAGTTTTTCACAGAACCCATCCTGATACATGATTAATTGACTCATGTTTCTGCTGCAGAAGATCTTATGGATCCAGAATTGGGCCCCTCAATCATCTGAAGACTCACCAAGCCTGACAGATATCATCCTTCATTTTGAGGGACTGCCGATGAATTGACTCATAGAATCATAGAATTCATAGAATCATAGAATTTACAGTGTAGAAGGAGGCCATTCAACCCATCGAATCTGCACCGGCCCTTAAAAAGAGCACCCTACTCAACCTATGTATCTACCCTATCCCCGTAACCCAGTAACCCCCACTTAACCTTTTTAGATACTAAGGGCAATTTAGCATGGCCAATCCACCTTTGGACTGTGGGAGGAAACTGGAGCACCCGGAGAAAACCCATGCAGACAGGGGGAGAACGTGCAGACTCCACACGGACAGTGACTTAGCCGGGAATTGAACCTGAGACCCTGGAGCTGTGAAGCAACTGTGCTAACCACTATGCTACCGTGCTGCCCAATGGGTGATGTTATGTTTGATGTGGAACCTGCCTTATTTTTTTTGAATCCAGAGCTGAGATACCAGACAGGAAGAGATCTTGACAGTGGCTGGACATGAAATAGAGAGGGTGGAGATTAAGCCTTGGCAAAGCAACATCAAGTATCCCTTCCTTCCATTTGTAACACTGTGCCCTGTCCTATAAGCACAACAGTCAGTAGCTAAGCTCAAGAAACAATTTTCAGGCTCCCATTAAGAAAGTGGAGCGATCTATTTATTTTCTACAATGTGCTGACGGTAGAGAACACCAATGGGAAACATCAACTTGTGATCACCAATTACATAGAACAATAGAACATACAGTGCAGAAGGAGGCCATTCGACCCATCGAGTCTGCACCGACCCACTTAAGCCCTCACTTCCACTCTATCCCCGTAACCCAATCACCCCTCTTAACCTTTTTTGGACACTAAGGGCAATTTAGCATGGCCAATCCACCTAACCTGCACGTCTTTGGACTGTGGGAGGAAACCGGAGCACCCGGAGGAAACCCACGCAGACAAGGGGAGTACGTGCAGACTCCTCACAGACAGTGAGCCAACGGGGAACCAAACCTGAGACCCTGGCGCTGTGAAGCCACAGTGCTAGCTGCTTGTGCTACTGTGCTGCCCAAATATGTACAAACAATTGCTTTTAAGAAATAGATGAACCTCGCCTGTCTCATTCTCAAATTGTCAGCAATGCTCTAACAGTAACTTATTTTTTTATAAACATGTGTAGCATTCCTAAAATGAAAAATGAAATGAAATGAAAATTGCTTATCGTCACAAATAGGCTTCAAATATAGTTACTGTGAAAAGCCCCTAGTCGCCACATTCTGGCGCCTGTTCGGGGGCTCCTAGCAGCTAAAAGGAGAATTGAGGGAGGTTCAGAATGAGGTCTTCAGTTTCTCTTCACAACTAGTGAAGCCAAGTGATGCAAGGAGATATCAAGAATGGGTGGCAGGGAGATCAAAGGGCAGGATTTTAACTTTTGAATGTATGGCTAATCAAGTATCCCGCAGGAGGTGGAGAAAAGTCTCTTCAGAGAACATCACTCACTCTGAGGATAAACTGGCAAAGGACCCACCAGCTCAGATATACACATCTTGGTGGGATTGGCAAGACAGGTATTTAGGTTCTCACATGGTTCCTCACACATCAGCAGTGAGCAAGAGAAGATGTTGGAGAAAGGGACAACAGTGGAGAGTTGGAGGATGCAGGTCACTCCAAACTCTGCTCAGCTGGACACATGCTGAACCTCAAGGGCCATTAATGTCGACGTTAAGTTGTAATAGCCTGGCGAGAATTCCCGACTGTTGCGATTCACTTTTCGGTGTGGCAGCGCATCCCCACCTGCAGGTTTCCCGGCGGCATGGGGTAGCTTCAATGGGAAAGCCGCAGCTGGGGAACCAGAGAATCCCATTCCCTGTCTAGCTGCACTGTGCACCCTTGAAGCAAGATTGAAGGAGATTGTCTCAATGATGAAACTTGCATGATATCGCAGCTCTTTGTAATGATGTCTATGCTGATGTAAGACGGCCACCTGCATGCCACCTGCATGCCACCTGCATTGTGGTTCAACAAATGCATGCTGACCCTCACCCTGCAGACTCTGAATGTCAATTTAAACAGGATTTGTGAAACCTAGGCTGTGATCCTTCTGCAACTCACTGATGTGCAGCAAAGTGTTCTCCAGCTCTTGGGCAACAGGGAAGCATGCATAGGCCATGAGAGGGAAGATGGAGAAAAGAAACATGGAAGTGGAGAGGAAAATGTGAGCAACTTTGTAACCACTGACTCCCCATCCATCCCCTTTTCCACACATGCTTCCTCCCATCCTAATGGGCAAGTCTGCCTCTGAAATAGTTGCTGATGATGGAATCTTTGGTGTGGAACTCATGGGCTCCAAAATCCAATAGATGTTGGCCAAGAGCATTAGTTAGTGTAAGCATATGAAAAGCTTGCCTCCAAACTTGCTGAAGGCACAGGGTTGCACCATGAAGGGACAGAACAAAAAAGGAAGCATTTGCACATGTGTCATTAACTCAATGAAGAGTGTGAAGTTTCCCTTTAAGTTTTCTATAAGCTCAGAATTAATTGTTTGTACCATTTTGCATTTTTGCCTGCAAAGAAACATAGAAAATAGGAGCAGGAGTAAGCCTTTCAGCCCTTCGAGCTATTCATCTAACTCAGTAATCTGTTCCCGCTTTCTCCCCATATAATAGCATTTACAGTGCAGAAGGAGGCCTTTCGGCCCATCGAGTCTGCACTGGCCCTTGGAAAGAGTACCCTACTTAAGCCCACGCCTCCTATCCCCGTAACTCAGTAAGCCCAACTAACCTTTTTGGACACTAAGGGAAATTTATCATGGCCAATCCACCTAACCTGCACATCTTTGGATTGTGGGAGGAAACCGGAGCACCAGGAGGAAACCCACACAGACATGGGGAGAACGTGCATACTCCGCACAGACAGTAACCCAAGCCAGGAATCGAACCTTGGCCCCTGGAGCTGTATATATAGCCCCCCTAAGGACCAGTCCCCTAAGGACCAGTCACTGAAAGTTAGCATGAAGGTTCAACAGGCGGTAAAGAAAGTAAATGGTATATTGGCCTTCATAGTAAGGGGGTTAGAGCACAGGACAAGGGATGTCTTTCTGAAGCTGCACAAGACCTTGGTGAGTCCACACCTGGAATATTGTGTGCAGTTTTGGTCTCCTTATCTGAGGTGTTCTTCCCACAGAAGGACGGTGCGAAGGTTTCTCAGACTGATTCTTGGGGTGGAAGGACTAACCGATGAGAAGAGATTGAATTGGTTCGGATTGTATTCACTGAAGTTTAGAAAAATTAAGGGACCTCATAGAAACCTATAATATTCTAGCAGGACTAGACAGGGTAGACGCAGGAAGGATATTCCCGATTGTGCGGCAATCCAGAACCTAAGGGCTATATATAACTCCTTCTTGAAAAAATACAGGGCTGGATTCTCCAATTTTGAGGCTATGTTTCCATGCCAGTGTCAGAACGGTGGTGTTTTATGCCCGAAAATTCAGCATAAAACGGCCGTTTGGCTGGGGGCGAGCAGCAAGACAGCGTAGAGATCCTAGCTCTAGCTGCCGATATGGCCCGAAGAATTGCCGGGTCCATGGCCGCACATGCACACGTCGGCAGCCTGCAATGGCTGTGCGGCGTGCAACATTTGTGCTGGCTGATTGAGGGCCCGGCCTGCAAAATAGTGCGCCCCCCTTTGGCCGGCTCGCGTGCCCCAGCCACCCCCCCAAGAGTGCCCCCAGCCCCTGACAAAGTCCTCCCTGCCCGCGGAATGGCCCTCCCCGACTGTGTCGGCGCAAATCTGATTTACTGATGGGTGAGACCATGAGAGACCTACACTGTCTGGAACTTGGCCGGTCGGGGGTGGAGCATCTGGGGGTGGGCCTCAGGCAATTTCGTGAGGCCGTTGATATGGCGCATTCTGCCAGTACAGTGATTTGGAGGGGGCAGGGCATCGCAAAAGCGGCACCATCCCTGATTTGTTCGGAATCGGGTATTCTCCGGCCAATCGCCGAACGTGATTTTGGTGTTGACGACCGGAAAATCCCACCCACATTGTTTTGTCCTCAACTGTTTTCTGTGGTAGCAAATTCCACAGGCTCACCACTCTCTGGGTGAAGAAACTTCTCATCTTAGTCCTAATTGGTTTACCCTTTACCTTGGACTTTGCCTCCTGGTTCTGGATTGCCGCTCAATCGGGAATATCCTTCCTGCGTCTACCCTTTCTAGTCCTGCTAGAATATTATAGGTTTCTATGAGATCCCTTAATTTTTCTAAACTTCAGTGAATACAATCCGAACCAATTCAATCTCTTCTCATCGGTTAGTCCCGCAATCCCAAGAATCAGTCTGATAAACCTTCGCACCGTCCTTCTGTGGGAAGAACACCTCAGATAAGGAGACCAAAACTGCACACAATATTCCAGGTGTGGACTCACCAAGGTCTTGTGCAGCTTCAGAAAGACATCCCTTGTCCTGTGCTCTAACCCTCTTACTATGAAAGCCAATGTACCATTTACTTTCTTTACCGCCTGTTGAACCTTCATGCCAGCTTTCAGTGACAGGTGTACAAGGACACCCAGGTCTCAAGTCACATTACCCTCTCTGAATGTGTAACCATTCAGATAATAATCTGCCTTCCTGCAGTCTGGTAAATGACCTTCCCACTTGTGAAGACTAGTAAAACAAGAGTTCAGAATAAGAAATGAATATCTGTGGTTGGGATGAAGAACGGCTTAGTATTGGGGGATGGGGTAATTAAGTGAATTGAGAAGTTGGCTGTAAGATGCATTAATTACTTCAATCTAATTGAAACATGCCAGAATTAAGCCATCCTGGGCAGTTATGTGCACTGCTACTATGGTCCTCACAACATTTCCTCTTCAAACTAGCAGGAGGAACATGAAGCATGAACGAGGACCTTCTTCCTCCTGAAGCTCCAGTACTCACGGCTGTGCTATGCAAAGTGCAATTCATCATTTTCAACCTGGATTTCTGAACCCTTGTATACGGAAAGACTTTGGAAAATCTATCCAGGCACTTGAAGCACAACTTCAACATCCAATGTGCTTGTTTGCTTAATGGCAGCTCTCATGTTTAACGTTCCTTTATTTCTTCATGGAATCTGGGATTTGCTGGCAAGAACAGCATTCATTGCCCAAACTTAGCTGTCCTCGGTGGCAGTTTGAAAGACTGTAGTCCATGTGGTGCAAGTATATCCACAGTGTTGCTTGGAGGGAGTTCCTGAATTTCCACTCTGTTACGGTGAAGGAACAGCACTGAATGTCCAAGTCAGGATGGTGTGCGACATGCAGGTGGTGGTATTCCTGTGTGCGTCTGGTACACTTGTCCACATAGGTGATGGAGATGTGAGATGCGGTGCACCGATAGATCCCGGGAGATCCCTTTTCCGGGATCTACTTGGCTCGTCATACCTTGTGAGATGTAACGCAATCTTGCGAGATGCCATGACCTGTCTCCCACCCATTCTGTTGCATATCAGTATTTTGTGAATCTGCATGTTAGGGCGATACAGTTAGTCTCACTCTAATATGCGCTCCCATGATCTGCCTGAGGCGTTGCAATCTAACCCCTTGGCGTCGGAGACCTTGGGTGAGTGCCGTTCAGTGCTGGTCCCCACAAATGAGGACCAGTTGGAACAGCCCCTGTGCGGGTCTCCCAGAGGGTCAGAGGCCCCCAGGTGGTTGACCTCTGGGCAGGGTGGCACCCTGGCACTGCTGGTGCCACCTGTGCATCTTGGCACTGGCAGCTTGGCACCATGGCAGTGCCACCTGGGTGCCAGCAAAGGTGCCCAGGTGGCACTGCCAGCTGATAGAGGCACTTCCAGGGTGCCAGACTTCTAGTGCCAAGATGTCAGGCTAGCATTTTTACCCTAGCGGGGATTGGGCTCTGGCGTGTCCTGCAAATGTGAGGTGGGGTGCAGGAAAGCCCGTGAACCCCCTTATAGGCGAGTTGGAGCTTTGGCCGGTTTTGGGGATCACGACTGGGGGGGGGGGGGGGTTTTGATGAGAACACCATTTAAAAATGGCTGCACTGAGGAGTTCTGGCAGGCAGAGGCCCTCAGCATAGGAAACGGGACTAAGGGCGGGGAGTTCCGCACTGAGGCCCCGATTGCAGCAGAGTCCCGATAAATAGCATGGTGTTTCTCGGAGCTGTGAGCGCCAGGAAACACCCTGCTAAACACACTCATCACGGGACTCTATTCTAATTTGGTTAGATCAAGCCCTATGGGTTTGGAAGGCGCTGTTGAAGGAGGCTTATTCTACCACTGTGTGCATCAGGTAGATGGTGCCCATTGCTGCCTCAGTTTGGCAGTGGTGGAGGGATTGAATGTTTACGGTGATGGATGTGGTTTAAATCAAACCGGCTACTTTGTCCTGGATGACATTGAGTTTTTTGTGTGTTGTTGGAGTTGCACTCATCCTAGGACATTCACCTGAGGAAGGAGCTGTGCTCTGAAAGTGACTGATTCAAAACAAACCTGTTGGACTTTAACCTGGTGTTGTAAAACTTGTTACTGTGCTCACCCCAGTCCAACACCGGCATCTCCACTTCAATAAAGAACCCTTTGTTTAGATTATCGCAGTGTTTGGTCTGCTTGTGCTCAGAGCTAATAAGACAACACACCCTTTCTAACAGCATTGTGGGAGTAGTTACACCACAAGGAACACAGCGGTTCAAGTAGGCAGCTCACCATCACCTTCTAAAAGTCAAAAGGAATGAACAATAATGTCTTGTTCTTCTGAATTTCTTCAGACCTTATGCTGGAGGGAAGGTCATTAACAAAATAGTTGAACTGCACTGCACTAAGGAATGTCTGAAATCCTGGGGTGGAATTCTCCCATGCCCCGCGGAGGGTTTCATGGCAGGTGGGGGAAGGGTAGAGAATTGGGCAGGAGGTCCAGAAATCTGTTTCATACCTGCGTGAATTTCCCATGGGATCATACGCTAGTGCCCAAATGGTGAGTCGGGAAACCTGCTGGGAAAATATGCCTGTCCAAAATGTGTCTGGAACAATGGGGCATGCAGAAGTCAGGATTTACCTGAAGAATGCCTGGGGCTGCCTCCTAAGTTCTGGATGGAGGCCGCCGGGGACCCCGTACCCTGGAACAGCACAGCAGTGGGTGGGACGAGCATCTAACAGGATGATCGTTCAGCCTCAGTGTCATCGAGGAGGTCCATCTTCTTACCACGGTGTGTTCCTGGAAATCCATCTTCTTTTTTAGGAGATTCACCTTCTTTCTTTAATGGTGAGTCAGCGATATCGGGCGCCTTTTAAGTATGGCACCCAATTACGATGACGGGACATGTAGAATCAAACCCACCCCGCCATGCTAAATCTCTGGATGCAAAGTTAATTATGTCAGCCTGGAAGATATGGTATGATTCTCCATCAGCCTCCTGAGCGGGAATTACTCCTCATCCCCAACCATGGGATTTAGACCCAGATGGGAGAATTCCACTCTTGATGTAATTGAATCTCTCCTGGCATTATTGTCTGGGTTCCTAATGGCTACCAACATCCAGTGATTCAGAGTGGGTAGCCCTTTCTTTTCTTCAAGGAATGAACTGCCCAGCTTTGTTTTGAGATGTAAACAGCGTCGAGAGACTTGATTGATGAAGGACAAAAGCATCATGCAGCTCCCCAGGAACCGCAAGCTGTCTTATTTGTGGTTACAGATAAGTTTCACATTGATGGAATAGAAGTCCTTGCAGTTGGCTAAAACTCCAGGGTGATTAGGAGTCTCCTTGATTGTCATGTGTTGAGATGATGAATCTGTGTATCTGTTGAAAGCCAACCAGAATTACAAAACCCGAGTTCCCACCCATGCTGACTGTCCTCATTAGTTTCAAAGTGTCTAGAATACCCAACATCATATCGGTCACCGGGGAAATGCATTTGTAAGCAGCGGATAGCAGAAATTCAACAAATATCTCAGGCAAAACCTGAGAGGTGTGAGAGGCAAAGAAATGCGGGATGATGGGGTCTTTCACAGCGACTGACAATGCAAGACAACCTGGTTCACTTTGCAAGAGGTTTTCAGGAGCCTGCAAGTGTCAGCAACCATCTAAGGCAATGAAATGAAATGAAATGAAATGAAAATGAAAATGAAATGAAAATTGCTTATTGTCACGAGTAGGCTTCAATGAAGTTACTGTAAAAAGCCCCTAGTCGCCACATTCCAGCGCCTGTCCGGGGAGGCTGGTACGGGAATGCCATGAGCTCGCTGAGGCACTGGTGCTGGGAGATGTCCAGGAAGTTGGTCCTCTGTCAGTATACCCTTTGTCATGGGCATTACCTCCTGTCACCTGCAGTTCATCCCCTCTTTCCTGCAAAGTGACTCCTGATGCTGCCATTCATTTTGATCCTGATCCATTGTCCAAGCTTAAGCTGCATGCTGAACTAACTTTTGACAAAAGGAAAATGTGGATCAGGTGCCTCCAACGTAGTAGAAATAACCTCCAAAGATTAAATAACCTCCACAGTAGTTAAACCGCATGCTCAGAACAAGTCATGTGGGAAAAAGTCTTTTGCTTAGGCAAGGAAGCACCTTGAGGTTTGAATATTTACAGTATTTACCATTTGTTCAAACCCCTCAATCCCCATTGTTCTCTTGCCTTATTTTCATTTATAGGTTCGAGAAAGCCAAGAGGTCAGAATTCTCAATCCCAGTTAACACAAATTGTCCTTTCCTAGAGGGGGTTTCCCCCATGCAGCCGAATGTGTTCAAGCTCAAGACGGAATGTGTTCAAGCTGGCAGATTTACAATTAATTTGTCATTTCATCCAGAGAATCCCTACAGTACAGAGGAGGTCATTCAGCCCATCGGGTGCGCACCCAACCTAGACCCAGCCCTCCACCTTATCACTGTAGCCCCACCTAACCTGCGCATCTTTTTACCAGCTGACCAATCCCAACCACACTCACTTTAGGAGGTTCGAATCCCGCCCCCCCCCCCTCCCCAAAGTACTTGTTGAACCCTAAAATTAATTGAATTGCACAGCTCTAAATTTGGATCAATTCTCATCAGCCTCGCCAAAGTAAAATAGTGTAAATATTAATGATGAAGATAAGAGATGATAGAAGGCGTTTAGACAACAATTATTTACTGGGTGATAGTTGATGAACAATAGATTGTTCTTCACCTAGAACAGGGCATCAACCGTTAGGTGTCACTGGATAATATACAATCTGTATTCAAAAATTCTTTTCAGTAATCTCAGAGATATGGTGCGCAGTTACCAAAATGTTTGAGACCGGATAACTTATTATTTAGAAAGCATCAGATTGCTTAACTGTACATTTGTGTTCAAGAAGAGATGTGAATAAATTTTGACTGTAAATTAATTTTTTCCTGTCATCTAATAAAGATCGATTCATGTCCGCAATGTTTAAGAGCGCTTCACAAGTTTAGTGTGGTTGCATATTTTTATATTCCTGTGCTTGCTGCATCTAAATGGAATACAGCAAAATACCTATTAGTTTCTCAAGGTGTAACATCAAATATTTTATACTTCATTATATTTCACCTTGGTGAGTCCATCTAGACTCAGCAAAATATTGATAGCATAATTATTTTGGATTCGTACATATTAGGTACATACCTGCAACGTTTCCCAAGTTCCTTCAATTTCAGTGCCAGAGCTGACGACATAAATTCTACCTCACTTGGGAAGTAAACTGCGGGATTCCCCATCAGCGGGATCTTCCACTTCGCTGGCAGCGCACCTATGCCTACGTGTTTTCCGCCAGGCGTGGGGTAACACAATGGGAAACCCCATTGGCTGGCTGCGGGAATGGAGGATCCCACTGCTGGCGGGGGAGCGTCATGCCGGAAAGGGGGGGGGGGGGGTGGAGGAATGGAGGTTTCCACAAGTTAAACGGTCTTGTACTCAGCTCTCCAGAATGAGCAACTCCTACATCAAATTCAAAGTCAATAAGAATGAAACAGGGGGTGTGATCAATTAAGGATACAAAACATTGCAGTCGAGATTATTAATTGAAAGCATTTCTTTTCACCTTTGGCTTTCATAAGGTTCAGTATTTCATACTCAATGTAGATCTGCATAATTGTTAACATCATTATATGTTCTATTGCTGATTCCACGATTTCTGTTTCACACATTGTACAAACCATGCAGTTTTTGTGTTTACGAAGTAGAAGTGAACAACAGCAAGTTCTGTTGAAACTGTTGATATCCTCATTGCTATTTCTATTACAAACTCTGGAGTGTAATCTTTAATTATGATTCAACATTTATAAAAACTTGCTAAACTGCACTAATCCTGATTGAAGCTTACAAAACTTTAGGCACTAAACCTGTGTTCACATTATTTAAGAGTTTATCAGACCTTTTGTGGGAGGGATGTTGCTGTATTGCAATTTCAAAAAGTTCATGATGATGATGTTATCATAGAGTCTTGTTGACTCCTTCTTCAAGGGAAATTAATGATTCTACTTTGGATAAAAACAGGGTATTTTGTTAACAATAGATATATTTTGTACAATAATTTTATAAGTGCAAGCATTTTGCTTTAGCTGTTTTGAATTAAAGCCTATCCCTGTGTGTACTAAACTAATAATGGGCTGAATTTTACATGCCCCTGGCAGGGATATTTCTGCAGGGGGAGGACATGCAAAATGTCCACAAGTAGTCTTCTTGCAGCTTGCCAGTGCAGGACATGACTAAAGTGTGGCCTCAGAGGAGCGTTCCACACCTAGGCCAAACAAAACTGCAAAGTGCCGTTGAATAGCGGGGTCTTTTCATTTCATTTCATTTCATTTCTCAGCACTAAACATGCCCGAAACCGGATATTGAATTTTTATCATTGAATTTCGCCCGATGTATTTACCCAACACATTGTATTCCACATTGGTTTGGTAGTCAAACTCAACATTTAAGTCAACATAATACAAGGCAGGCACCACTGGGAGAAACTTTCCGCACTACAAACTACAATTTTTATCATTACTACATCTCTAACATTATCTGTTGTTATTAACAGTTACATTGATGGAATATGTTAGTTAAAAGTGAATCTAAGTCTAGAAATGTAAGTGAATTCAGATTAATGTAGCTCCTTCAAACAGTCATCAATAGCTAAATCAAATTTAGATGAAAGCAATGGATTACTTCAATATTTCGTATAAAGTAGATGGAGCCTAAACACTTGATAAAGCCCACAGAACCCAATATGTTATCGTGCTGGAAGAGACCAGTGTCTAATAGACAATCACTTTGTGCTCTGCCAGTCTGTAAAGCCCAATCAGTTTATCTCCCACAGCTCTGGCTCTGAGGGTGTTGAGGTTATTCTTCATCAGTGCCAAAGAAATGGACAGTAGCAAACTGACAGCATGTGGTATGACATGCCTCAATTACTTTTCCATTCAATAGAAAAGAAAACTAGTCCATTTTTTGCTCATGCCAAAGATCAATTTCAAATGAAAAATATGAGGTGTACCGGATTCCCAATTCTGTTTGCCACATGGGCTCACTGCTCAACAAGGTCCTTAAACTCCACGGGGTAGGCAGTTAATTAGAACTGTTAGAGGCTTGTTAATAAGGGATTAAGGAGACTGGCTGGGATTTTACAGTTAGCCCCCAGTTTCCTGGCACAAAGTTAAACTGCATGGAAGTACTCCTCTTTGGCCTACAGGTCCTCCTGTCAGCACCTGCAGGTGGTCTTCCCTCCCCAGCCCATCCTCCACAGCAATAGCCTGGCAGTTTTCTTTAATGTTAATGTAATAATCCCCATGAGGCCCACAGGGATACCCTGATTGATCTCCCTGTGGAACTCGTGGAATATAAACTTCCCCACCAGTGGGTGGAGGCCCATCTACCTGAGGCTCATAAGAAGTATAAAGCCCGGCCCAAACAGGGACCGGCATGTTTGTTCTCCCAATGGGACTGTACTCTTTAAATATATTCACTGCCATGGTCAGACTTTCTGTAACCATAAATAAATCCTAGCTCATCTTACCGCTCAACATCTTGGGTTTTAATATTGGCGATGAGGTAAAAGAAACTGAAACACATTCTGGATGCCCCAACCACTCCCGAGGATTGCTGTGCAACAACATCGTGAATAAATCCGCATTCACCTTACTGCTCGGATTCCTGTTAATTACATTTTTAAGGGTATGTGCTGTAAAGAGACATTACTGTTAAGTGCCCTCTCACTTCCTTACCATTTACTGCAGCTGGCTATTAAAACATTTCTTCAGGAGATGTCATTGGTTGGCCCAACGCTTATTGATACTCCCTACTTGCCCTTGAATTGAGTTGTTTGTAAGGCTGTTTCAAAGGGTATTAAATAGTCAACCACATTGCTGTGGGTCAGGAGTCACGTGTAGGCCAGACCAGGTAAAGATGGCTTATTTCCTTCCATAAAGAACTTTAGTGAACATGATGGGTTTTTACAACAATAAACAAGGTTTCATGGTCCTCATTAGGTTTTTAATTCCAGGTTTTGTTGAACCCAAATTTCACCATCTGCAGTGTGGGATTTGAAACTGGGCACCCAGAGCATTATCCTGAGTCTCTGGATTATTAGTCCAGTGACAATGACACTACACCACCTCCTTCCTCCCAAGGAAGGAGCCTGTCATAGGTCCCCCTGCCTTAAGAAACCACCCTTCACTCTTAATTGGACAGGGAACCTGTATCTGTGCTAATTAAGGAAGTGCATTAATCAAAACACCAACCAGTGACTGTTTCCCCCTGTTAGAGGCTTGTTAATAAGGGATTAAGGAGACTGGGTGGGATTTTACAGTTAGCCCCCAGTTTCCTGGCACAAGGTTAAACTGCATGGAAGTACTCCGCTTAGGCCTACAGGCCCTCCTGTCAGTCACCTGTAGGTGGTCTTCCCTCCCCAGCCCATCCTCCGCAGCAATAGCCTGGCAGTTTTCTGTATTGTTAATGTAATAATCCCCATGAGGCCCACAGGGATACCCTGATTGATCTCCCTGGGAATGGCTTTAGGATCTGGAAACCGTCCCTGTTTCGGTTTCCAGATCCTGAAGAGAAATTAAAACCCAGAATGTGTGACAGGTGTGGTGATCCTCGCCTGAGTGTGAACAGAAGGGACTGGTGGGACATGGAAGTACCACCAGGGGGCAGCGCGGGGACACACATAAAAGGAACGCCGAAGGCCCGCCTTAGGGACTTGAACCGGAGGGTTGAAGAGGCAAGGTGTGGAAGTTAACTCTGGGCTGCTAGTCTGTTTTGGGCCTAGTTGCAGAACATTGAAGAGCAGCATTTTCTCAAGTGCAATTCTGTAATTTATTGTGGGGCACAATAAATCATCCTTTAACCTAAAGACGACTTCGAGCATTCTTTCACGAAGCATAACATCAGGAAGTGAAGGTGTGCAGACTAGACCTGAATATAGATGTCCGATGTTCAATACAACAAAATCAGAGCCTAATGTTTTCTATAGCATATAGGATCTGTCATAATCTTACAGTTCTGTAGTATAATGCGAAAGGTGGCTATTATACTGGAATTATACCTGGTGATAAATATGGATGAACATGAATAAATCATGGTTTCTCACTTTATTATTTCTCTACTGGGACATTATGAGAGGTGAACCTCTCTTTTAGTTGCGAACAATGATGTGCATCAACACAAGATATCATTGATCTTACTCAGTGCATAGGATTGAATAATAAATGTTGACCATGAATTTCATTTAGTCAAACTATGAAGTTGGTGCCACAGTCTGTGAGCGGAAAATGCAAAGTGCTGTCTGAATATAAATACAAAAACTGAGTTTTTCTTCACAAGAAATAATTCTTCACAATATCCAGCCAGAGATGCTTGAAATGAGATTTGTCTTTGACCTTTCCTTCCTTTCCCTGCTAAGTGAAGGAGCACTGGCACAATGTCGAGGAACGAGTAATTAAGATAAATGGGACACAAAATGAAGGTGACTGCTGTTGTCGCAATGGCAACACAATATTAAACAGAGATGACTTTTGCTCCACGTTGTATTTTCAGCAGCAGTTGATGAAGATGGATGACATCGTCAATATTGAACATATTCAGGACCTAGCTGAAGCTTTGTGCCTGATTTTGGACATCGCCCTTTAGGAGGCTATGAACACCTCAGAGAGAATGCAAAGGAAACATTTCCAAAATGGCAGAAACAGTATGGGTGGAGTTAATAAATAACAAAGAGCAGAAATCTCAGGTTTGGGTAGTCTACAGGCCCCCTAAGCATAGTTACAATGTTGGATAGAGTATAAATCATTAAATTATATGAACATATTAAAAAGCCTAATACACTAATTGTGGCTGGAATTTACCGGTCCCATCTACGGCGCACCCCCGTCTCAGATATCCCAGCAACAAGGGGCACATTCAACAGGAAATCCCGTTGACAGCAGCGGAACATAGAACATGAACATAGAACATCCAGTGCATGGCGTGCCACCTGCGCTGCTGAAAAACACACGGCGGGTTGCGCAGAAAATCCCGCCATGTTATGTGGGAACTTAATCTTCATATACATTGTGGACAAACCAAGGGATTGAATCTCCAAAAAAATGAGTAGGTGTCATTTTAGGCGAGTTTGGCAGGGTGTCTCCGGTCAGTTTTTTGGGTCATATCAAGACCACCTGCACTTATTCAATGTTTTGGGCCTTTAGGAAGTTTCCTCCCAGTCTCGCCCACACTTGAAAATTCTTTCAGCAGTGGGGATCTGAACTCTCCAGCGAGACCTGCTCCTCAGAGATTGCAGTGCCATTTTGAAAGGGTGTCCCGATCTCCAAATGAGGGTCCCCCACACACCCCACCCCTGAGCAATGCCACCCCTTCCGCAAACATGGGCATTACCTCCCCCACCCCACCCCCACCCCTCGTGAGGACACCCTGCTATGTGGTCGCTGTGGGCCCCTGCTTCCAGGCACCCCAAAACTCTTTTAGGGACCCCCTTTCAGGAATCCCCTTCACCCTCCCAACCTTTATGAAGCCCCTTCACTCTCCACAGGTTGGCACCAGGGTGCTAGGGGGAGCGATAGGGTACTTTTCTGCCCTGTTCCCGACCACCCAAAGGGCTCCAATTGCCTCCGAGATCACCAGGCCATCACGCCCTCCACATCTTCGCTTGTGGAGACTAGTACTAATTGGCGCTTGGGTGAGGCCTCGCCAGTGTGGCCAGTGACAAAGGACACAGGGAAAATGTAGCCTCACATTGTTGCCCATAATTAAAGTAGCCTAGCATTGGTCCGGCCATACCGGGATCATCGCGGGAGGGACCCATCTCGGGCTTTGCGCTGAGCGGAAACTCTCCCGCAACTCTCTTGTGGGAAGCACGGTAGCATTGTGGATAGGACAATTGCTTCACAGCTCCAGGGTCCCAGGTTCAATTCCGGCTTGGGTCACTGTCTGTGCGGAGTCTGCACATCCTCCCCGTGTGTGCGTGGGTTTCCTCCGGGTGCTCCGGTTTCCTCCCACAGTCCAAAAATGTG
Source organism: Scyliorhinus canicula (assembly GCF_902713615.1). Classification (NCBI taxonomy): domain Eukaryota; kingdom Metazoa; phylum Chordata; class Chondrichthyes; order Carcharhiniformes; family Scyliorhinidae; genus Scyliorhinus; species Scyliorhinus canicula. Next base: position 69,947,724 of record NC_052156.1, on the reverse strand, counting down.
CAGGTTAGTTGGATTGGCCATGATAAATTGCCCTTAGTGTCCAAAATTGCCCTTAGTGTTGGGTGAGGTTACTGGGTTATGGGGATATAGGGTGGAGGTGAAAACCTTGGGTAGGTTGCTCTTTCCAAGAGCCGATGCAGACTCAATGGGCCGAATGGCCTCCTTCTGCACTGCATATTCTATGATTCTGTGATTCTAGCCTAATGGATCGTTATCTAGATCACACCCAGCGAGGGTATGATCAAGATTGCTCTGGGTGCTGTGGGTCTGGTAACTTGCGGGAGAGTTTCCGCTCAGCGCAAAGCCCGAGATGGGTCCCTCCCGTAATGATCCCAGTATGGCCGGACCAATGCCAGGTGCAATGGGGAGAATAAACTATACCCCAAATTTGCAAAAGTAGTTGAGAGGACAAGTTCCTGGAATGCATTCCAGACAGTGTTAGAACAAAATGCTGAAGCACCAAATAGGAAACAGGCTATCTTAGATCCAATATTTCATATTTAATTAGACAGGTTAAACAGTAATCATATTGCAGATAATCCTCTGAGGAAGAGTGATCATAACTTGATGCATTTTGTAATGCATTTGAGAGCAATGTATAGTTAAATGTGAAAGTAGTGCGCTAATTTAAACAAAGCCAATCACACAGGTTTAAGGGGTGGGGTGGCTGTGTAAATTAGGCAATTGGATTCAAAGATATTACAGAAAATAAGTAATGGCAAACATTTAAAGGAACAATTCTCAACGAATATACTTTCCCTCAAAGAATAAAAGTTCCACTGGGAATATGGTCCAGCTATGACTAACTGGAGAAGTATTATATTTAAAAATTATTTTTACAACGTTGTCAAAGAGAGAACTAAGGCTGGGAATTGAGCACGTTTTCTGAAATCAGAAAAGGATGAAAAAGAAATCGATAAAAGGGGAGAAAATAGAAGATGAAAGTAAAGTAGCAAAATATATTAAAATAGATTGTAAGAGCTTCATTAGTACATTAAAAGAATGATTGAAAGTACACATTGGTCCCTGAGAGGCTGAGACAAGAGAAATATAATGGGGAATGGCAGAGACAGTAAAGGCATATATTCTTCTTCACAATAAAAGGCACAAAGAATACCTCAGAAACAATGAGTGATTAACAGCAAGGATCTTAAAATAAATAATATTCGTAAAAGGAAATACTGGAATTTATTGGGCTAAAAATGAATCCCTGCACCTGATGGCCCACATCTTAGGTTATTAAAAGATGCAGGAGTAGTGGACCCGCTGGTTTTGATCTTCCAGATTTCCCTAGATTCGGGAGCCGTATCTGTGGATTGGAAAGTAGCAAATGTAACCTTGCTATCAAGAAAGGAGGGAGAGAGAAAACAAGGAATGATAAGCCAGTTATCCTGACATCAATAGTAGAGAAAATGCTTGAATTCATTACTAGGTATGTGCTAATAGGGTGTTTAGAAAATCGTAAAAGGATAAGGCAAAGTCAACACAGTTTTATGAAAGGAAAATGTGTTTGACAAATCTATTCAAAAAGGTGATGGAAATAGAATCCCTGCAAAAGGAAACTGGATAAATACTTGAAAAGGAAAACTGTTCAGGTCTTCAAGGAAAGAACAGGGTCAATAAGAGTAATTTAGATAACTCTTTTAAAGATTATTGAAGGGTTAGACACCCAACTTGCCGAAACGATAATTTTGATGAACCTCTGCCCTTACAGAGTGCTTGGAAGTACTGTGGTGTGTTTTTGGTTTAGTAGTGAGGTCCTGAATTTGGCCGGCAGTGTTGTTGCATCCTCACTGGGAAGGTAGAGTATTTGGGGACCTCTCGCACTCAACGACTGAGGCAGAGTTGCAGTGCCTCCGGGTATACAGTATGTCAGAAATATGAAGTAGAGGCTGCAAGCATGTAAACTCTGCATGATGCCCTTAGCCAAGGTGGAGCCGGACTCCTACATCCACATTTAAAGTGACAGGAGACTGAATGGCACTATCTCAGTGTACATGCCCATCAGCATTTTCCCTTAGGCTACTCCACAGGTACTTCATCGGAGATACCTGTAGCAAAACTCATTTGCAACCTTGTTTTCCCAGTGAGCTGACACACAATCTATCCTTTTCCCCAAGCCTAACTGCAGCCCACTCATGCCCAGTGACTTACCATGTGCTGATCCCAACTCTGCTATCATCCAAGGTTCTTGCAGTTTAAATATCTGAGCTAATGTCTACAACTGTGAGATCAGTTGGCAGAGCCTCTTCAACAATGCTGTACTATTGCTCTCTCTTCTTCTCACAGAACCGCTGTGGCTATGAAGGCATTAGTTGTTGGGTGCCTGAAAACAGAAACCAATTAAAATGCTGGTGCGAGGGAAGTGGGGAAGGGTGGAAAGCAAGAGGTCAATGGTGATACTATTATTAGCTTGCTCATCATGCTAGATAGCAGGAAGAGGGTGAGTGGGGAGTTTAGAAGGAGCATATAACCTCAATGTCCTAAGGAACGCTGAATGTCACAGTCTCTATTGCAGCCGACCCTATGATGTTGAGAACCAGCTCCTTTGCAGGACTCAGGAGATCCAGGAATCCTTTGGTCCCCATCAGTCCTGTTCTTCTCCCTTTTAGATTATGCTACCTTGTCCTCAAAGTGAGCACAGAATGTGGTATATAGAACAGCATGAAAGGGTATTGCAGCGATGGCCAGGGGATCTCATGTAAAGGTGCATTCACTGTCCATGATCACCCTTGTGAAGTTATCGGACTTCTAATGGCATTACCACCCAGTTCACGCGCCCAGATGCTCGGATTCAACTCACCTGCTCCAATGCCTTCTGAGGTTGGGCCTTAAGAGCCTCCAGGTCCCCTATGATAACCTGCTATCTCTCCTCCTGTCTCCAGCATCACATCTATGACTCTGGAACCGTTTCTCCCCGATGTTCCATTTTTATTGTTCAGAATTGCAGTGATAGTATTCGGCAGAAGACTCAAGTAATTCTGTGCAGATTGCCTTTAAAAAGGACAGACTGCTTTGAAGAACAAAAGGTTTGTGGCACCATATGCTCCCAGAACAATGCTGCTCCGTCGCCCAAAGCAGCCAATGGCAAATGACAGTGCAGCAGATGATTAGTCCTAGATAACACTTATTCAAATAAGGTGGCAATACAACATTTATGTGTCCCTTCCCTCCATCTGAACTGGTGGAGGCAGGTTGCGTATAGCAACTCAATGCCCAAAATGTGGGACAGACAGATTTTTAACACATAATTAAGGCACAGGACGATGCAATAGGACTAATAGGACAATAGGATCAAGGAAAACCCTAAGGCTTTCTATAGGTATATCAGGAACAAAAGAATGACTAGAGTAAGATTAGGGCCAATCAAGGATAGTAGTGGAAAGTTGTGTGTGGAATCAGAGGAGATAGGGGAAGCGTTAAATGGATATTTTTCGTCAGTGTTTACACTGGAGAAAGACAATGTTGTCGAGGAGAACACTCAGGTTCAGTCGACCAGGCTAGATGGAATTGAGGTTCACAAGGAGGAGGTGTTAGCAATTTTGGAAAATGTCAAAATAGATAAGTCCCCTGGGCCAGATGGGATTTATCCTAGGATTCTCTGGGAAGCCAGGGAGGAGATTGCAGAGCCTTTGTCCTTGATCTTTATGTCGTCTTTGTCGACAGGAATAGTGCCGGAAGACTGGAGGATAGCAAATGTTGTCCCCTTGTTCAAGAAGGGGAGTAGAGACACCCCCTGGTAATTATAGACCTGTGAGCCTTACTTCGGTTGTGGGTAAAATGTTGGAAAAGGTTATAAGAGATAGGGTTTATAATCATCTTGAAAAGAACAAGTTGATTAGCGATAGTCAACACGGTTTTGTGAAGGGTAGGTCATGCCTCACAAACCTTATTGAGTTTTTTGAGAAGGTGACCAAACAGGTGGATCAGGGTAAAGCTGTTGATGTGGTGTATATGGATTTCAGTAAGGCGTTTGATAAGGTTCCCCACGGTAGGCTATTGCAGAAAATAAGGAAGTATGGAATTGAAGGTGATTTAGCGGTTTGGATCAGTAATTGGCTAGCTGAAAGAAGACAGAGGGTGGTGGTTGATGGCAAATGTTCATCCTGGAGTTCAGTTACTAGTGGTGTACCACAAGGATCTGTTTTGGGGCCACTGCTGTTTGTCATTTTTATAAATGACCTGGAAGAGGGTGTAGAAGGATGGGTTAGTAAATTTGCAGATGACACGAAGGTCGGTGGAATTGTGGATAGTGCTAAAGGATGTTATAGGATACAGAGGGACATGGATAAGCTGCAGAGCTGGGCTGAGAGGTGGCAGATGGAGTTTAATGCGGAAAAGTGTGAGGTGGTTCACTTTGGAAGGAGTAACAGGAATGCAGAGTACTGGGCTAATGGCAAGATTCTTGGTAGTATAGATGAACAGAGAGATCTCGGCATCCAGATACATAAATCCCTGAAAGTTGCCACCCAGGTTAATAGGGCTGTTAAGAAGGCATATGGTGTGCTAGCCTTTATAAGCAGGGGGATTGAGTTTCGGAACCACAAGGTCATGCTGCAGCTGTACATAACTCTGGTGCGGCCGCACCTGGAGTACTGCATGCAGTTCTGGTCACCACATTATAGGAAGGATGTGGAAGCTTTGGAAAGGGTTCAGAGGAGATTTACCAGGATGTTGCCTGGTATGGAGGGAAGGTCTTACGAGGAAAGGCTCAGGGAATTGAGGTTGTTTTCGTTAGAGAGGAGAAGGCTGAGAGGTGACTTAATAGAGACATATAAGATAGTCAGAGGGTTAGATAGGGTGGACAGTGAGAGTCTTTTTCCTCGGATGGTGATGACCAACACGAGGGGACATAGCTTTAAATTGAGGGGTGATAGATGTAGGACAGATCAGAGGCAGTTTCTTTACTCAGAGAGTAGTAGGGGTGTGGAACGCCCTGCCTGCAACAGTAGTAGACTCGCCAACTTTAAGGGCATTTAAGTGGTCACTGGATAGACATATGGATGAAAATGGAATAGTGTAGGTCAGATAGGCTTCAGATGGTTTCACAGGTCGGCGCAACATCGAGGGCCGAAGGGCCCGTACTGCGCTGTAGTGTTCTATGTTCTATGTTCTATGTTCTAATATTGGGTCTGCTCATTCTCAGGGACTCTATTGGAGGCATTAAAGCATTCTCACAGGTATTGGAAATTTCCGAGTAGCTGTGGAAGTAGTCAGATTGCAATTAGCAAGGAATTCTCATTTTAGTATTTACCATAATTATCCTGAAGATTAACAATAATGAAAGATTACTGAAATATAAAGTTGATAGACCTGGAGCAGGATTCTGCGGGAATCGGAGGGGCGGGCAACTCCGGCGTGAAGGAGTGGCGCCAACCACTCCGACGTTGGGCCGCCCCAAAAGGTGCAGAATCCTCCGCAACTTCAGGGGCTTGGCTGGCACAGGAGTGGTGTGCGCCGTGCCGGCCTGCGCAGAAGGGGCTTGGTGCCATGCGAACTGGCGCCGAAGGGACTCCGCTGGCTGGCGCGAGTTGACGCATGCACGGGAGCACCAGCGTGTGCTGGCGTCATCCCAGCGCATGTGCAGGGGGGGTCATCTCCGCGTCGGTCATCGCGGAGGTCCACAGCAGCCGACGTGGAGGAATAGAGTACCCCCACGGCACAGGCCCGCCCGTGGATCGGTGGGCCCCGATCGCCAGGTCCCGCCGGTAAGTACCTGTTGTAATTTATGCCGGTGGGATCGGCCTAAAACGGGCGGCCATTCAGGGCATCGCCAGAGAATCACCGAGGGGGCAGCTGCCAGCAGCCGCGACCGGCGCGGCGCGATTCCCGCCCCCGCCAAAACCCCGGCACCAGAGAATTTGGCAGCCAGCGGGGGCGGGATTCACGCCGCCCCCTCCCCGGTGACTCTCCGACCCGGCGGGGGGGGGGGGGGGTCGGAGAATCCCGCCCCTGATGTCGCAAATTCTTCCAGTGACCTGAGGTTATGCCAGCGATGGCTGTTGCGTTATTTTAAAGATGTGGGGCGGAATTCTGCAAAAACAGGCGGGGCGGGCAACTCCGGCGCAAATGAGTGGCGTGAACCACTCCGGCGTTGGTCCGCCCCGAAGGTGAGGAATCCTCTGTACCTTCAGGGGCACGGCCGGCCCCGGAGTGGTTTGCATCGCGCCAGACAACGCAGAAGGGGCTTGGCGCCACGTCAACTGGCGCCGAAGGCCCTCCACTGGCCGGCGCAAGTTGGCACATGCGCGGGAGTGCCAGCGTGTACTGGCATCATCCCAGCGAATGCGCAGGGGGGGTTCATCTCTGCGTCGGCGATTGCGGACTGTTACAGCGGCCGACGCGGAGGAATAGTGTACCCCCACGGCACAGACCCACCTGCGGATCAGTGGGCCCCGATCGCGGGCCAGGCCACCATGGGGCACCCCCCGGGGCCAGATCCCCCCGCGCCCCTCGAGGACCTCGGAGGCGCCAACGGAGCCAGTTCCGGCTTGTAAGTACCTGTTGTAATTTACACCGGTGGGACCGGCTGAAAACGGGCGGCTACTCGGCCTATTGTGGGCCGGAGAATCGCCGGGGGGGGGGGGGGGGGGGGGGGCGCTGCCAGCGGCCGCCAACCAGCGCGGCATGATTCCCGCTCCCGCCAAATCCCCGGCGCCGGGGAATTCGGCAGCCGGTGGGGACGGGATTCACGCCGCCCCCCGGCGATTCTCCGACCCGGCGGGGGGGGGGGGGGGGGGGGGCGGAGAAACCCACCCATGATATCTTGAGTAGCCATTCTATTTTAAATGTACTTTAGAAATATGAAAAAAAAATCTAACCAATAAGAGATTGGATCTCTTTCCAACCATTGAAACTTGTGGGGCTAGATTCTCCGTTCGAGAGACTGGAGCTGGATTCTCCAATTTTGAGGCTATGTCCGGAGGAAGTGTCTAGTTTTACAATGAAAATGTCAGCACCGCTGCTGCACTGATGCTCTGCCTGGTAGGGGGCCAGCAGCCGCACCACGTAAAGCCCCCGGCTTTACCTGCAGAAACTGATGGAGATTTGCTGGGTCTGTGCCTGCGCGTGTGCATGGCAGCAACCTGCGGCAGCTGCGGCGTACAACATGGTGCCGACTGCGTGCGGACCCAGCCTGCCAGAGAGTGCTCCCCATAACACACGCCAACACTGGACCACCCCCCACCAGTCCCCCAAGCCCCTGCCGAAGCCAACCCGGACAGCGAAACAGCTCCCCTGTCCCCCGCCCCCCCGACTGTGGTGGTGCTGAACACAGTCCCACAGTCGCCACGTGAGGATCCCGAAAATTATGAGGACACGTGACCAACGCCGTCTGGAAGTTGACCCATTGGGGGCGAAGCATCGGGGGAGGGCCTCAGGTGACGTCCTGAGGCCGTCCCAATGGCATGCGGTGTGCTCAACGATTATGCCAATTTTGAGGGGGCAGAGCATCCAAATTCTCCACATATTTGACCTCACGGCCGATTCTCCACCCAATCACCTGTGTTCAGCATCTAACTCATATGCGTTCTATAATTGAATCAGAATACACATACAGTCGCCACCACAGAATAAATCATCGACTGGTGCTCAATTAAGTGACAGTCAATTTGAACCATTGATTTTTATTTTCAGAAATTGCTGATTTTCTTTTCAGGTGCAGTATTATTTTTAATAGAGTAGAGTAGCAATCATTGATTTTGGGGAAATAAAGTTGCTTTCCATGGAATAGTTTTTATATACATTTAGGTTGGAAGTTGTGGTGGGTGCTGTCGCAAATTCCATTGAACAGTCAAATCACGGGATAGAGGGGGAAAATGACTGGTCAATCCAGCCTCTCCAACCCAACGGCAATTTCTTGTGAATCACAATATTTAGACTCCCACGTCACCCGAAGGCCAGACGTCTTCTCATCTAGCTGTCCCACTGTCCGGGGATGTCTACAATGAGGTCAAAGTTTCTCTGATGTTGCTAGAAATGAGGCTTGTAGACTCCAGAATGACAACAGCCTAGTGCTGCAGACCCTGAGAGAGGAACCTCAGAGGGATGTCACATGGACATGATGTCTCTTGCTCAAGGTTCTGTACGAGGCAGTACCTGCGAAAGCTGAGTCATATGATTCCATGGTAAGTACTGTGGATCCTGCAGCCTCCCTATGGTCAAATCTAATGGGGAGGTGGTGGCATAGTGGTATTGTCACTGAACTAGTAAACCAGAGACCCAGAGTAATGCTCTGGGGACCCAGATTCAAACCCTGCCACTATAGTTAGTGAAATTTGAATTCAATAAAAAATCTGCCATTTAATGTCTAATGGTGACCATGAAACCATTGTCAATTTTGGTAAAAACCCATCTGGTTCACTAATCCCTGCCTGGATCTGCCCTATATGAGATCCACAGATCCACAGCAACGTGGTTGACTCTTAACTGCCCCCTCAAGGGCATTTAGGTTTGGGCAATAAATGCTGGCACAGCCTGCAATGTCCATATCCCATGAATAAATACAAAAAAAGTGGTCAATCTTATTCACTCCCTTCTCCAGTCTTCTCATAGTCATCAACCAACTGGTGTGGCATCCTCACTTACAATCTCCACATCTCCCATCTAAAAGGTATCTTTGCTGGTGCTTGGGAGCAAGAAAACTGGTCATGCAGAAGATGACTTTGAGAGGGTTAGGGTAGATGAACACAGAGAAGTATCTTGTTTGAGGCAATCTTGGGATTTTTGCTTGCCATCCTCACCATAAAGAATAAGGAAGCAGTGTCTTCCTTTCTTCTCCTTCTTACCATCCTCCTGGTCATTTTCTTAACCCCTTCCCAGTCGCAACAATGGATCTGCCGGAAAATAAGACATAATGGAAGAGTGTGCAGAAACCAGAGATGCTGAAGCATTCGTGAAAGGAGAGACCTCCTGTAGTCTGAAACTGAATGTTAGGTCTACACTCACTAACTGGCATCCTACTTGGCCACACTGCCAGAGCTCCCCTGAATCTTGATGGCCTGTCCATCTTACACAGCAGTCGTGCATCAGCCTCAGTGAGTAGTTACAATGGGGCCAGGGCAGCAGCACATCAGCAAGTACAAGTGCCACCTCTGGAGAACAACAATGCCACAAAATGGCCCCGCTCTTTGGGGCTGGAGGCAAGAATGAAACAAAGGCTGTGAGAAGGCTCTCAATTAGTGAGGAGATATAAAAATTGCATAAACACACTGAGGTCTCAATACACAGAACAGCTTTGTAATGAAAGCTTGTTGTGGAGTGCTCCTGGCTCTCTGGTGCTGCCACTGGAAATATTAAACAACATAGCCTAATATACAAAATCAAAGATTATGATGAGACAAGGGAAAATATTGAATTGAATCCAATAAGACCTTTACTTCAGGATGTATACTGTGGGAATGAGTCAGACACTTGCACAATTAGCAATCAAAAAGATTTCTACCATCATTAACAACTGCTGAAATGCTGACTCCTAAATATAAATAATACATACTAATCAGAAAGTTGAGTGATATTAAAATCATCTTCATTTTTATTCCATAGCTGCTCATTTTTTAAGTTTCCTGAATGGCATTAGGCTAAAAATTTGACAAATTTAGTCTCCCTGCTCCAAAGGGCATATTCTGCCCCTTTCATTTGCAACTTGTGTCCAACTGACACTGTTGCACGTTTTACTTGAGTGTATTACGTGTTTATTGGAGTGTATTAACACGCCTCCGTTTAAAGGCCGTGTGCTTAACACTACTACAGCTCTGTGTATGTAATTCTGCTCGGAGTCGCCAGGTGCCGTATTTAGACACCTCACAAGTATATCAAGGTCAGGTTCAAAGTAATAAAACTGTACACCGATTAGTAAGTTCAAACGATTGATATTTATTATAACCAATATAATAAATACGCATGCATACGCTAAAGACTAATACTTATTTCTACTATTAAACGACTAAATACTTATCTAAGTAGGAACCAGCAAGGTCAGGGGACAAGGCCTTTTGTTCCTTTCTGGACTGCACCTTCTGTTCACTAATAGTCGGCTAGAGTATAAGCAATGCCTGGGTCACGTAGCAAGCGTTGTTTTGGCACTTACTGAACGATGGCTGATGCTCAATGGCTGGTGATGGAACTGGAGTCAGGATGCGATGTATCAGCAAAGCGATGAAGACAGCAGAGAGTCGGAGCCAAACAACAGAGCCGGAGCAAAACAGAACGGACCATGTGCGGGGTCTACTTTTATAGGTCCGAGAGGTCCGTGCCCTTTGGGGCGGGCTCTTTCACCTGCTAGGTATCGATTGGATCTTCTCCCAATCGATATTTTCCAAACCCCCCAATCTGAGGGTCTCTTCTCGATGGGTGGGGCGGTCTCTAGGGTTCTTTGTGATGGATACTTCTGGTGCCGTTTCGTCTGGGCGTCCACTCAAAGTATCCATTCAAACCCAAATGTTTCTATTGTGTGGGCCTAGATCTGGATCACCTCATTACTATGCAAATCGTTGTTGCCATTTACACCTTAAGCTGAGATCCTGCACCAGGCCATAAACTGGTTTCTGTACGTGCAGAATGCTAATTAGCCTTCTGCAAACTGCTTGTCCTTGCTAAGACTGTTTTCTCCCTGCAGCCTTAGCAGTTCTCCATTTTGGTAGCCCAGTGTCCATCTTAGGTGGCTACAACACCTTCTCTTCCTCCTTCACCTCTTTGTCCTCTTGTGGCTCATTAACCTTGCCAACTGGCAGAATTGCAGATATTAACGGCTGATTTCTCACGATTGCCAGAGTGTGAAGCATGCAGAAAATCTAAATAAATCTGCCCTGCCTGCCTCCTGCCTGTCTGCCTGCCTCTTGCCTGTCTGCCTGTCTGCCTGCCTTTTGCCTGCCTGTCTGCTTGTCTCCCCTCCTCCAGCAGCTGATGCTGCTCTGCCTGCATTCATGTTCTCTTTGCATTCCTTGTCCTATCATATCGATGATTAGGGGTATCCCTCGCAAAATGCTTATTCCCAAGCACTCTTCTCCCTCCTGGTGACACCTGTGTAGTCTCCAATAAATTGAAGTAGCTCAGCACCCACTCTCTTTCCGTTAAATCCTCTGAGAAATGTCTGGAATAGATGTTAATACATTGTAGGTTACATCTTCGCAAAGCGCCCCAGAAAACCTTTCAAGGTGAATCAAAAAGTCTACTTCCCACACAGTGGTGATTTCCAACAGCACGTGAACAGTGAAAACCCTCACCAGCAATTTCTCATTCAGCTGGTTGTCATTGGAGAGGTCATTAATAGGAGCACCAGCCAACAACTGGCATGACTCCTCTTTGATGTACCATCAATTGGACTCAAGACACGATTAGGATCCGAACTGTGGCTTTAATCAGCTAGTTGTTAGCCCTGTGGTCGACTACAGAATAAGGCCGACTGCCAGGAACTCTGGGCAATTATACCCCGCCTCGGAGGCGGGGTCTACTTGCCTCTCGACCAATTGGTGTGCAGTCACATGACTAGTCCCAGCCAATCGGACGAGAGGCACATGACCAGCCAGAGCCAATGGGAAACCCATGCTCTGCACCAATGGCAGTGCTCACATTCATACCACCACACTCTTTAATAAATGTTAGGGGAGAATTTATTGGTAATCAGAGTCTTAATCATCCGCAGTTATTAGTGCAAGTTTAAACTCCATTACCAATAAGGTGTCTTGAGCTAAAGATGGGCTAACCTGGACTTTGCAGCTCAAGGGTCCGACCTGGCCATTTGAAAACCCTTTACCATTTAAGCTACCAGTACTACCATTATTAATAGCCCCATTATTTATTTTTTTAAAACACAGCAACAAGAGGCACGCATATTGAAGAAGTGTTTAGCAGTGTAATAAATTGCACAATTTTAGATTGCAACCCATCGCCATTGAATTTTGCATATTGGCAGAGATAAAGAGGGCACTCTACTTCACGGAGCAGGATCAAAGGGCCAAAAGGCCTCCTCCTGCTCCTATCCTCTATGTATCTGGAGAGTTCCCAGTGTTCTTACACTCATGGAAAAAACATCAGACCTAACTTATATCTGTGGCACTTAAGAGTTGTGGGAATTCTCGTCCGTGACAGAATAATAGTAACTCATTGTCTCCACAAAGAACTTGTCACTATCTCCTCTTCTTAATCTCATTCCCAGGCCCTGGGGAACTCTATACGAAAAAAACTAACATTTTTATTTATGGATTTTTTTCTTTAAATCGAAGAAAAGTTAACTTCCTGTGATCCCTTTCATTAAAAAAATGAATTGCAGCACAAATGTCCCACGGGTCATGAACACTGTACGATTACTCCATCGTATGATACACTTCGGTGCTGTTATGCTGTGCTGCAGGTTCTCATCAATGCTTCAACACAGGAACAGAAAAAAGTTACTGTTTCTTTCTTTTCCTTCACAAGAATGACTGAAAAAGGACATTTAACATCTGGGGCCTAGTTTAAAATGGCATCTTCTTTTGCAACTGTAACATAGTTACAGAATAAAGGAGCTAGGTGAGGAGTCATTTGAAGTTCAATCTCAGATCATGGGCGAAATTCTCCGCGGACCGACGTGACGCCCATTTCCGGCAGGCAAAAGCGGTGCGGATGACACCGGCATCCGGGCCTTCTTTTAAGCCGGTAATCTCCGTTCCCGAAAGGGCCAGCAGCGGACTGACGCGATACGCGTCAGTTTCACCCGCTGCGGAAGTGGCGAGTCCTGGCGTTTGTGTGGTGGGGAGAAAGAGGTAGAGAGACCCGGCGTTGGGGGGGGGGGGGAGAGGAGGAAGAGGGACCCGGCGTGGGGGGGGGGGGGGAGGAGAAAGAGAGACCCGGAGTTTGGGGGGGGGGGGGGGGGAGAGGAGGAAGAGAGACCCGGCATTGGGGGGGGGGGGGGGAGGAGGAAGAGAGACCCGGCGTTGGGGGGAGGAGAAAGAGAGACCCGGCGTTGGGGGGGGAGGGGGGAGGGGGGAGGGAGGAGGAAGAGAGACCCGGCGTTTGTGGGGGGGGGGGGGTTGCGGAGTTGAGAGGGGGAGAGGGAGGGAGGGAGAGGGGGAGGGGGAGGGAGGGAGGGAGGGAGAGGGGGAGAGGGAGGGAGGGAGAGGGGGAGAGGGAGGGAGGGAGAGGGGGAGAGGGAGGGAGGGAGAAGGGGAGAGGGAGGGAGAGGGGGAGAGGGAGGGAGGGAGAGGGGGAGAGGGAGGGAGGGAGGGAGGGAGGGAGGGAGGGAGAGGGGGAGAGGGAGGGAGGGAGAGGGGGAGAGGGAGGGAGGGAGGGAGAGAGGGAGGGAGGGAGTGAGAGGGAGGGAGGGAGGGAGAGGGAGGAAGGGAGGGAGGGAGGGGAGTGGTTGCGGCGTTGAGAGGAGAGGAGAGGGGAGAGGGGAGAGGGGGTTACCTGCGTTGAGAGGAGAGGGGGTTGCAGCGTTGAGAGGAGGGAGGGAGGGGGTTGCGGCGTTGAGAGGAGGGAGGGAGGGGGTTGCGGCGTTGAGAGGACGGAGGGAGGGGGTTGCGCCGTTGAGTTGAGAGGAGAGGAGGGGGGGGGTACCTGCGTTGAGAGGAGAGGGGGGGGGGACCGGCGTTGAGAGAGGGGGGGCGGCGTTGGAGGGGGTAGGGGTGGTGAGGGGGGGTTGGGGTAGGGAGCAGCGGCGTGCAGAGGGGGGGGGGCGACGGATGGCCGGGGCCAACGCACCGTCGCCCCTCTGCACGCCGCTGTCCTCTACTCCAACCCCCCCTCACCACCCCTACCCCCTCCAACGCTCCTACCCCCCTCACCACCCCTACCCCCTCACCACCCCTACCCCCTCCAACGCCCCTAGATCCCTCCCCTCCCCACCACCTCTACCCCCCTCACCACCACCCCTACCCCCCTCCAACGCCGCCCCCCTCTCTCTCAACGCCGGTACCCCCCTCTCAATGCCGCACCCCCCCCCCCCACTAACGCTGCACCCCCCCCCCACTAATGGAGGAAGGAAGGGGGGGGGAGGAGGAAGGAAAGGGGGAGGAGGAAGGAAGGGGGGGGAGGAGGAAAGAAGGGGGGGAGGAGGAAGGAAGAGGGGGGAGGAAGGAAGGGGGGGGAGGAGGAAGGAAGGGGAGGAGGAAGGAAGGGGGGAGGAGGAAGGAAGGGGGGAGGAAGGAAGGGGGGAGGAGGAAGGAAGGGGGAGGAGGAAGGAAGGGGGGGAGGAGGGAGGAAGGGGGAGGAGGGAGGAAGGAAGGGGGGGAGGAGGAGAGAGGGGGGGGGTGTGTGGGTACCGGCCTTCAGAGGGGGGGGGTGTGTGTGGGTACCGGCCATCAGAGGGAGGGGGGTGTGGGTACCGGCCTTCAGAGGGAGGGGGGGCGGGGTGTGTGTACCGGCCTTCAGAGGGAGGGGGGGGGGGGGTGTGTGGGTACCGGCCTTCAGAGGAGGGGGGGGGGGGGTGTGTGGGTACGGCCTTCAGAGGGAGGGGGGTGTGGGTACCGGCCTTCAGAGGGGGGGGTACCAGCCTTCAGAGGGGGGTGTGGGTACCGGCCTTCAGAGGGAGTGGGAGGGGGGTGTGGGTACCGGCCTTCAGAGGGGGGGGGTGTGTGGATACCGGCCTTCAGAGGGAGGGGGGGGCGGTGTGTGGGTACCGGCCTTCAGAGGGAGGGGGGTGTCAGTACCGGCCTCCAGAGGGAGGGGGGGGGTACCGGCCTTCAGAGGGAGTGGGAGGGGGGTGTGGGTACCGGCGTTGAGGGGGGAGGGGGGGGGACCCGCCGATGAGAGGGTGGGGGGTTGCGGCGATGAGGGAAGGGTTGAGGGGGGGGGGTTTGCGGCGTTGCGAGGGGGGGTTGCAGCGCTGAGAGGGTGGGGGGTTGCGGCGTTGAGGGTGGGGGGTTGCGGCGATGAGGGGGGTGTTGAGGCGTTGCGAGGGGGGGTTGCGCCGTTGAGAGGGTGGGGGGTTGCGGCGTTGAGGGTGGGGGGTTGCGGCATTGCGAGAGATGGGGGCGGCGTTGGAGGGGGGTAGGGGTGGTGGGGAGGGGGTAGGGGTGGTGGGGAGGGGGGTAGGGGTGGTGAGGGGTAGGGGCGTTGGAGGGGGTATGGGTGGTTGGGGGTAGGGGTGGTGAGGGGGGTAGGGGCGTTGGAGGGAGTTAGGGGTGGTAAGGGGGGGTGGTTGGGGTAGGGGGCAGCGGCGTGCAGAGGGAGGGCGACGGTGCGTTGGCCCCGGGCATCCGTTGGCCCCGGGCATCCGTCGCCCCCCCCCTCTCCGCACGCCGCTGCCCCCAAACCCCCCCACCACCCCTGCCCCCTCCAACGCCCCTACCCCCCCCCCGCCCCTACCCCCCTCCCCACCATCCCTACCCACCACCCCTCCCCCCCTCTCAACGCCGCAAACCCCCCCCAACGCCGCAAACCCCCACCCCAACGCTGCAACCCCCCCCAACGCCGCAACCCCCCCCAACGCCGCAACCCCCCCTAACGCCGCAACCCCCCCGCAACCCCCCCCCGCAACCCCCCCCCCCCCCCCCCCACTCGCCCTCGGACACTGAACGGCGTCAACCATATTCAATGGTTGACGCCGTTTTAAAGCTACTCTGTCTTTCGCCGACGTGACCCGTGGCCACGTCGGCAGGACTTCGGCCCATCCGGGCCGGAGATTTGGTGAAAGAAAATATAATGACATTCCGCCGTCGCCAGCTGTTTTCAGAGGCTGCTGGCGGGATTTGCACAACGCCGGTTTTTGGCCGGTCGGAGAATAAAAAACCCGGCGGGAGCGGGATTAACGCCGCTGCCGGCCGATTCTCCAACCCTGCGTGGGGTCGGAGAATTTCGCCCCTAATCAGGGTTGTTGACCCATTAAATATAATCTTACAGTCCATAATAAGCCTTTTGGCCCATTACTGCTATGCTGGCTCTTTGAAAGAGCTGTCCACACCTGAACTTCTTCACCTTAACCGTTCAAATTCACCCTCTTCAAATAAATTCGTGATTTAACTTTTAAAGGTGCCTGTGGAATTTGATTCAACACTCATTCAAGTGATGTGGGTCGGATTTTCCAACAGGATCCGGACCCTAATGTACGGGCCAAATGTGGTCTTTCAACACTGTAGGGCTAATAGGCCATCCACCAAGGGACACCCACTGAGGTGATTGCTGATGATGCCAGCATGGATGCCCGAGAACGAGGCAAAGTGCCATTATAATGAGGCCCAAATGGCAGTGATTTTCCTCAAGTTCTGCTGAAGACGGCCTCCAGCCTGTCTTCTGACTGCAGCCAGACTCCCGGGCCGGGGTCCATTTGTTTGGCCCAACGGTCCGGGGAAGTGCCAGGGTTGGGGGGAGGCAAGGCCTAGGGTTCAGTGAATGATGAGGCTGACAGTCCAGGATGTCTCTCACTGCTGAGATTGCTTGGAGGGCCTGTAGGAGGATCTGAATAAAGATGGGGAGATGATCCCTGTGGGAAAGGGATCAAAGACAGAGGAGTTGCAGCTTTGATGTGCGATAATCTTTCATGGTGTTTATTTATAGTTACAATTTATCCACTCCCTAACTATGGTGCTTACCTTCGCCTGTGTCCACTCTGTGCCCCTAAAACTTCTTAATCTTGCGTGGCCTAGCGCTCTGTCTCGGTGTCTCCCCAGGATCCACATCAGAAGTGGAGGCGGCTTACTGCATTTTGCACCCTGTAGCATGAGATGCCCTTGCTGGGCATCCTCTGGAAGGCTTCGAATTTGAGTGATCCAGTCAACTTTCAGGTGTCATTGGTGTCGCCATGCCACCCTGTTCTTCCTGCTTCCACTGAGATGCACCAATGCCAGGAAGAGGGGATTCAGAAGGCTAAGGACTGCCAAAGTCTTTTAGGTGGAAGGCTCAGGGTAGGATCCAGCACCTCCTCCTCCCTCGGGATGCTTGTGGGCTCCTGGGCTACTCCATAAGGTGGGCAGCTGGAGTGATCTTCAGAAGCCTTTGCGTCATTTGACACTGCCATTCCTGGAGGCCCGCCTGATGCACGATCAATTGCACAGAGACGAGAGTTGAATACGACTGAGGTTTTATTACTCTAAGATGTGTGGCCTCATACAGCAGCTGGCAAAATGGCTGCTCTACAGGGAGCACACATATTTATACTCCATCTACTGGGCGGAGCCAGCAGGCAGGGACTACCCCCATACCTGTAGTACAGGGCCTAACCACACATCTCCTAATATACACAACAGTGGTGATTACTACACCGCCATTATCTGCAACATGGTGTGAGAGCCCCCAGCAATGGATCTCTGTGTCTGGACTAAGCTCCTGAGCCCCTCAGTAATAACCCTTTGGGCCTGGACTATGCTTTTGAGGCCCTCAGCAATGACCCTCAGAGAATGAGCCATGCTTTGGCCTCTGCCATTCATGGCTCGGAGGAACAGCACCAGGCTGTCTATGATGGTCTCCCCCAGTGCAGTTTTGACCCTGTGCATTACAATGTGGGCACCATCTCCTGCGCCTGAAGGCTTTGGGTGCTGGGAGTCCTCACGTTGTCAGGGAGTGGATTAATGTTGACATTCCTGGTGTGACAGATGGGGCTGATGTCAGGAAGAGACAGATGGTCACTCGCCCTTGCAACTCGAATGAGGTCATTCATTTTCTTGTGGGATTGGGCGCTGGTCCACCATGCCAGGCTGCTGGCACTGACTGCAGCAATCATCGCATCCCAGGCTGAAATAGTCTTGCTGCTTTAGAGCCTTCCACCCACTTGAATGTACAAGGTGCCCCACCTCTCCTCCTCTGCGTTCAGAAGCCTGGTCAGGTATCCCTCCAAGAAGCAAGGAGGACCCTCCTGGACCGACCGGGAGTGAGTACAAAGGGACTGTTTAAATGCACAGTTAATCCCCAGGTCAGGTGAATCAGGAATGGTCAGCACTACCTGCTGCTTCTGTACGCGATTGACTCCTCCAACTGCACCTGCAGGTGCTGCTTCTCGCCAACACTTGGCCTGTTCCCCCATCAAACAATCCCTTCTCCGGCCTTGACAGGGCCCCACCACCCCAGCCAGCCCGACCCGGCAGCCTACAGTCATGCCTCTCTGTGTCCTTTCTCTCCCTCATCAGTCCCCATGCCGGTTTCACGAAAAGCACAAGTGAACTGTGCCATTGGGAAATCGGAGGATACCAGGTCAGGCCCACTAATGACATCCAAATGGCGTTTACTGTACATGCGTTCCGGACTTCATTGACGCCGCTGTTGAGGTGATGGAGAATTGTGAGTTGGCATCAAATCGGCACCCACCGCGATTTTGGTATCGGAACATATTTTCCGGCCAATCATATTTCGCAATTTCAGCATCAGCCAACGGAGAATACTGTCCACCATCTCTGGGGCTAGAACTCTTCCTGAGACAGGATTGATGCATTTCTGTGGAATTCAATTGTCAGCAGTCACAGAGGCCTTAGCATTTCTTTTAAAAACAATGGGCGGGATTCCCTCTTCGCCGGGTCGGAGAATGGCCGGGGGGGGGGGGGGGGGGGTGGGGTGTGAATCCCGCAACGCCCCTCCGACGTTGGGCTGCCGATTCTCTGCCCCCCCCCCTGTGATTCTCCACGCTCGACTGGCCGAATGTCTACTGAGTTCAGCCGATTCCTGCCAGCGTCTTTCACGTGTGGTCCTACCCGACGGGACCTCGGCGTTCTGGCTGCTGGGGCTGTCCTGGTGTGGGAATGGGGGATCCTACTCTGGGGGGGGGGGGGGGGGGGGGTCTCCACGGTAGCCAGGCCCATGATCGGGGCTACCGATCGGTGGGTGGGCTAAATCCGGGGGTGGCCTATGTTCCTCTGCGCTGGGCCCCTGTAGGGCTCCGCCATGGCCCATGGGCAACATGGCGGAGACGGCAACCCAGGCGCATGTACGGACCCGCGCTGCCCATGCTGTGACCCGTATCAGCAGCTGGAGCTGTGTAAAGCACTCCAGTGCCATGCTAGCACCTATGCTGTGCAGGATCGCTACTCCCAGCAGCCAGATGACGCCGTCGTAAAACGCTCCAGTATGAGGTGGGTGGGGGTGAGGGGGGTGGGGCAGTGAGGAGGGGGTGAGGGTGGTGGGGGTTGAGATGGGGGGGTGAGGGGGTGAGTGGGGTGGGGGTGAGGGGGATGGGGTGAGGTGGGGGGGCCTAGATGTGTCATGGGCAACCGTAACTCAGCGGGGTCTCACTTGCTCCCCATGATCGCACTCCACCTCGGCGACCTTCCTTTCCTCTGGGCCACTGGCCACATACAGGGCCCTCTGCACGGGCATGGTGAGAGGCTGCAATTCTGCAGGTCCGCCTCCGGTCTTCTCTCGTTCCCGGCGGTTGTGAGCGGCTTTCTCCGGGGGACGGGGGCAAACATAAACAACAACAGTGTTAGACAGTCTGACGCATGCAGCCCAGGGGTTGGGTAGATGGTGGCCTCAGTGGCGACGGCACACAGCCATGGGCGGCTGGCATGGGTGCTGGCATGTGGGGCAGGGAGGAAGGGCCGGGTTACTTGTGTGGGGAGGGCAGGGTTAGTGCCAGTGGCTCGGAGCAGCCAACTCACCCTGGCGGCCCCGAGAATGTTGTTGTTTTCTTCCGGCACTGCATGCCAGTCCGGATGACGTTGCCCATGGTGCTGACCGCCTGTCCCACTTGTGCCCAGGCATGGGGGACGGCGGCACCTGGCGGCCTTCCTCCCGGACCGGGGTATAGGGTCATCCTTATATCCTCCATGGCGGCCATGAGTGTGTCGAGCTCTGTGTCCCTGAACCGTGCCGTTGCTCATCGTCCAGCCATCTTGTTGACAGGGATGGCGTGTGTGGGGCAAAAACCATTTAAGTGAGGCTGCAACGTGTGAGCCTCGTGAGTCCCAATCATGGACCCGGCGAATCCGGCACCATTTTACATTGAATCGGTTGTGTTCCATGTGGCGACAGTGCTCATCCATTTAAAGTAGCTGAATCGGTGCAGCTGTTGCTCCGTTGTTTCTGTCGTAAAACGCCACACTTCCTCCGCCGGCGTCAACACTTAGCCTCAGAAACGGAAAATCCAGCCTCAGATCTATTTTTAAAAATGATAATTTTTTTCAGAGTAGTCCGGGCGATGCAGGTGTGTATTTCTTTTCTGCTCCATCTCAACTGAGGCAAAATCTCTGAGGGATATTTAGCAATTCCTGCGGAGAAGCTGTTCGCCAAGGTAGTGGGGAGGGAGATGGGTTGTGGGATGGTGGTTAGAGATAGGGCTAGTACACTTTTGGCTCTGATTATCTGGTTCACAATCCCTTTGAGGTGCACATTACCTTCGGGAGCATAGGTTGCTGAATTTAATGTTAAATATATATGAATTAGAAACTGTAATCCAATCAGCTTTTTCATGTTCTGAGCCTGCAGACTGTTTAAATGGTTCACAGCTCACCATTCTATAATTCTCCTGTGATCTGTAATGCATTCAAACAATGAAGTTTGATTTCAAGCAATTTTTCTTATGATTTTTGGAGACTCCGTCCCTGTGCTATTTTAAAATTTGAGTTTGAGGCACATATTCACCTGAAGATATTGCCAGTTTTACAATGTAAGGCCCAAGAGAACACTGGATAACATGACAGAACAATTCAGGACTAGCAGTGACAAGTTAATTTTCAACTGTATGTCACACGAAAGTTCAACATCTCCAGTAAACTGATGGGGAAGAATGAGCAATGTTGAAAAGGCATTGCCTGGCCAAACATATTTAGAATTACATGAAATAAGACAGCAAAGTGGCTGTAATATGTCACAAGCTGCAAAGGCAGAATAATAAGCCAGCATGGGCTTGATATGCAGGTAAATGTACAAAAGAACACACAAAGACAGTCTTCTAAAGCAATCAGCAAAATCTACAAACAAGCCCCCAAGCCCATAACAGCTGAGAAAGCATGGAAGAACTGTCAGCTAAATTAAATGTCACCTCTCCAGAAAACACAAGTTGCAACGGATGCAGCAAACATTTTAATGAGGGCATGATGTAAAAAGTAGAAGTTCTTCAGAATCAGAGTTGAGGAATTGAGTAACCATGGAATGGTTAACATGGATAGCGCTCCTTCAGTGATGCAATGGCAGATTTTCCCCACAATCCGGTAGCTGTGTCCTTTTCTATGTACTGCACTTGATAAAGTGTATATCCTAATAGCTGTGAGACCCAGCTGGCTTGCCCAACTTTGCCCAATTCTTGGCTAATGGATCAACTCCTGTGTCTAGAAATCTTCATTGGAGCTCTGCAAATCTGATTGGGGATGATTCATTTTTTCAAGGAAGCCTGTCTGATCTCCTGTACATTATTTTGAAGGAAGTTAAATTGGAAAGGGCCAAATGGAAATCATAAAATCGTCCCTCCCTGATTTTTCTTTCTGCATTGCATTCAGATAAGGTGAAGGTATTAGCCATAGGCTGCAAGGGCATTTCTCCCCATTAGAAAAAGACAATTGGTTCCATATAGCTTGAGGGACAGCACTCCACAAGTGTGGGACAAGGCGAGGTGGCAGGCCTCCATGAGTCACCACAACCAGAGGCATCATATTGACATAACCAAAAGAAGGAACAGGAAGGTCTGCCTGTGATATCCTTGTCTCTACATGAGTTGGAAAGGACAATCAAGGATATTTGCAATTAGGTTGCATTCCTAGTTTACACCTCACTAGATATGGCAGTATCTTAGAGTATCAGGGCCTTTTCTCCAACTCACATTGATAGTTAGTGTGGGTCTTCTCCGGAGCACAATCCACATAGACATTTCCCAGTCATTATTGACAACATGCAATGCTATGATAAATATTGCAAATAAAGGTTACCAATGAATGAATGCAAGGCCTCAATGTTAGGAAAATTCTTTGCAGTTCCAGTCAGCTTTGCCATTCTTCCATATCAGCATGTAACCAGCTGAAGGGTAGACATATCACCGAGATAGGCTTGGGCACCAGGTCAGTGCAATGACATTTATTCATTCAGAAAAATACATTAAAAACATAAAATTAGTGATTCACTCACCTCACAGATAAAATTACACTTCAACTCTCTTCAGCGTTAATTTTTCACAGCAACTCAATTCCGATAGAAAGAAAAGCACTTTAAATAAATATATGTTCTCAGGATGTCTGACAAACTTACAGCATCACATTTATTACTCTGAGAATGGATTGAAACACTTCAGCAACTGTTTGCACAACTGAATGGCATGCTGGGCTACTTTAAAGGACATTAAGAGAAAACTATTCAGTAATGACTAAATTTGTGTGTTTGCCAGATTGGGTCGTGTTCCACGTTCCCCTGAAGAATACTAATTGAACCATTTGAATCTTTCCAATAATCAGACAATTTTGACATTCTCTGGTACTGGCCCAGAAATGAACATTTATTGTATTAATTAATATTGGATTTACTTTATTATATAAAGAGGGATATCTGTTGGACTTGAGTATTTAGTTCAGTCTAATACTTCAGTTCAATACTGAGGGAATGCTCCATTATAAGAAAGGCCTTGCCTTTGATGACATCTCAAATTCAGATTGTACCTGTCTGCTCAGATGAATGTTAAGTGCCCATGGCACTTTTCAAAGATATGCAAGGAATTCACCTGAGATATTGGCTAATATTCCTTCCTCAATCACCACCAATCAGGTTAATTCATTTAGCATCTCTTTGATATTTGTTAGGCCATGTGACCAAGCTAGCTTCTGTGTTGGCATCCATGTCACCGGCCACTGCATTCGAGTGGTTTGGAGGCAGGGTAGTAACTTTGGGTTTCTCGGCTATATAAAGAGCTATATTATTTCATGAAATATGCTGCACGGTAGCATTGCGGATGGCACAATCGCTTCACAGCTCCAGGGTGCCAGGTTCAATTCCGGCTTGGGTCAATGTCTGTGCGGAGTCTGCACATCCTCCCCGTGTGTGCGTGGATTTCCTCCGGGTACTCCGGTTTCCTCCCACAGTCACAAAGATGTGCAGGTTAGGTGGATTGGCCATGATAAATTGCCCTTAGTGTCCAAAATAGCCCTTAGTGTTGGGTGGGGTTACTGGGTTATGGGGATAGGGTGGAGGTGTTGACCTTGGGTAGGGTGCTCTTTCCAAGAGACTCGATGGGCTGAATGGCCTCCTTCTGCACTGTAAATTCTATGAAGACCTATGAAGTTTTGGAAAGCAGCGCTACTTTTGTCCTTGGCAATCTCATCCTTTGCTTTTCAAAAATCTGTCCAAAAACAATTTAGTGCAGCAGTGCTGGATGCAGTCTCCAAAAATGTGGCCTTTCAAAGTCATTCCATTATCAATTTTATGACAACAGAAGAAATAAAATAAGGCAGTTTTCTCGAACACTCTCTGATTTGCCACTCTATTAGTTTAGAATGCTGATACAAGAAAGGTTATAATTCCTCACCTCAACACTGAACACACAAAAATGTAATGACCCAGCGAATGGCAGAATGCCAGGCACTATACAGCCGTAAAGTTAGCTGTGATAGTGATAGAAGCAGGCGGCCTTGGGAAAAACTCAGTGCATAGTATTTACTATTGATTTTTAAAAATAACGGTCAGGAAAGCTGACACTGTGCATTACACAAGGTCCGTCAAATCCAAACTCATGGGCCTGGATTTCCACGGAATGGTAATCACCAGCAGACTGCCACTGTGCTTTAACTTTTCCACGGCCCCCAACACAGCTCCGCATTTCTTGCCAGGTCTTCTGAATGTTAGTGAATGGGTGAATGGATGAATAGGTGAGAGGGAGGGGTGGTAGGTGGGTGAGGTAAGTGTGTATGTGGGGTAGGGTGGCAAGAGGTAGGGTGACAGGTGGTTACTGATGGGGGGTGAGATGGCAAGGGGGTGATATGACAGGTGGGTGTGCTTGTAGGTGGGTGAGCTGTAGCTGGGTGAGCTGCAGGTAGGTGAGGGGCAGGGGAGGTGAGCTGTAGGTGGGTGAGGTGTAGGAAGGTGAGTTGGCAGGTGAGTGAGGTGGCGGGAGTAAAGTGTGAGTGGGAAAGGCATCAGTGGGGTGAGTTGTAGGTGGGTGAACTGTAGATGGGTGAGGCAGGTGGGTGACGTAGCAGGTAGGTGAAGTGGCAGAGGTTGAGCTGTAGGTGGGTGAGATGGCAGAGGAGATGGCCGGTGGGTGATGTGGCAGGTGGATGAGGTAGTTGGTGGGTAGCATGGTAGGTGGGTTTCTGGGGTTAGGTAGTGCATGAGTGGCTAATTGGGTTGGGAGGTAATCCGATGGGGTGGCTGACGTAGTCAGGTCGGGGCTTATAAGATCAGGTCATCGCGGGGTGTTTTCAGGTGGTGGGGTTTAGCGTGGCCATGAAGGATTGTTGTGTCAGGTCAGAGGAGTAGTCAGGCAGTCAATGAAGATAGACAGGGGAGTCTTGGCAGATCAGTGTGATTGGAGTATCAGTTGTGTAGTTGCCCAGAAATTAGACTAGGATTTCTCTGAGTAACCCACGCAGACATGGGGAGAACATGCAGATTCCACACAGACAGTGACCCAAGCCAGGAATCGAACCCGGGACCCTGGAGCTATGAAGCAACAGTGTTACCCACTGTGCTTTCAGGAACTCACCAAGGCTCCTGAGAAAGCACCTTCCAAACCCACAAGCACTATCATCTAGAAAGACAAGGTCAGAAGATACATGGGAACACCACCTGGAAGTTCTCCTCCAAGTCACTCACCATTCTGACTTGGAAATATACCATCATTCCTTCACTGTCACTGGGTCAAAATCCTGGGATCCTTACCGAACAGGGTGTACCTTCACCACGTGGACTGCAGTGGTTGATGAAGGCAGCTCACCGCCACTTTCTCAAGGACAATAATGGATGGGTAACAAATACTGGCCTAGTCAATGACGCCCACATCCCATGACTATTTGTTTTGAAATGACCTTGTGACCTTTGACTGATAGCAGGTTAACTGATCAGGGAATGGCACCCAAGCCTGATGCTGTACCCAAACGATTCTCATACGCACGAGAGACTCATTGGAAAGGAATCAATAGTGAGACACAGAATGGTTTTCCCTTTGCTGAAGCCTAGCACTGAAGGCAAATCTACTGCTTCTATCATGCAAATCAGTGAATTCAGCATAGAATACAGATTGCATTCAGGAAATTCTTGGCTTGCATGGGTTTACAATTTCACTGAAGCATTAGGCTAAAGGTGGAAAAAGAAGAAGGGATTATTTTCCAAACAGTTTGCTGCTGCAGAAGGTGGATCAATCTTCTGATACATTAATTTATGAATAATATAAATTTGGTCAAAAGTACTGAATTATTTTAAAACTGCTTTGAGTTTAAGCAGTGGAAGATTTGTACAGTGGGTTATCTTGTATATGGCGACTGCTAGAGGGTCAGAATCCAGCGGGCGTCCCCAAAGGGCTCTTGTGCCGGCGGTATTTCCTGCTCAGGCTGTCTCTGCCCTCTGCTAATTACGTAATGGGATTCCTGCCATGAAAGGTCTTTTTAAAGAGTGCCCCAACCTCTCAGTGGCTGAAGTTGCTGGTGAATCTACGCCGCCAGCATGATACTATGGGACTTGCCCCTTACCTTGTTTTCTCCAGTGATTGAAAGCATGGTGGGAAAACCGGCAAGCCAGCTGGCGGGCTGCCTGCCCTTTGTTTTTCCCGTCTGAGACAACACTTCAAAAACAAGAGAAAATTTGACCCAAAGATGCTGATTCAAAGATACCTTTAATATAAAGGTAATCTTTAATTCACATTAGTTGGTATGTGATCCAATACAGATTCCAGCAAGTCCAAGTGGACAATCAGAAAAGCCTGAGATTATAGAATCACCTCTCATCTTCTTTAGTCAGTACATATCTGCTCTAAATAATGGTCAGTGAATTTGTCCAGTTGTCTAGTGAGCATGTTTGGAATTGTGGAGTGGAGAAATGTCCACTTCTTGGTTGAAAGGGCTGCGTAAACAGTAAGGCCAGCTGAGGTTGTGAAAGGCACTATATGAATGCAAGTTCTTTCTTTCTCCAGTAACAATGAGCTGACTAACATGGGGAGGACAGATGGCTTGGCTTCCCAGAAGCAAAGTCGTCATGCAAACCACGAAATTGCTGCGAGGTGGCTAATGACGGCCAAATGGGACTTCCGTCCCTCACAGGAAAGGACGTTCTGCCCTTTGGAGCTGCCGGGCAATCCAATTGGTCAGCAGCTATATCGGTCCTGCAGCACCAAGAGCGTATGAGTGGCCACCGCAGGGCCTGCAGGAGGAGAAGTCGGCCCATGGATTCCCAGAGCAGGTATGTGTGGAGTCACGGGCAGGGACGGCTTAGGTAGGTCCGGCAGGACAATATAAAATACAGCCCAAAATCACAGAAAAAGACCAGTAGCTCCATAAACTGTGCGCAGTCCCTTCGACACAGCCAAGAGAGTTATTCCATGTACTAGGATAATCTGAGTCAGTACAGGTGGGTGGTTAGTGGAATATTTTCAGTAAGAGTCATGTCATACCCTGGGCCTGACTGAAGCCTACAGAGTGGGGGATCTGGTTTCTTCTGAGGTTCACGAAGAATAAGCCCTCACCCGCTGAAAGGGATGGAGTTTCCAAGGACTTCCAGTATAAAGCCAGCCGACTCAGAACTGGCCAGTATACACTCGGAGGAGTAGCTTTGACTAAAGACTCTGTAAGAAATCTTTAATAAACCTTCTGTTCATGATACAACCTGATGTGAACTCCTTGCTTTGGGGGTGGTTACAATACTGGCGTTGAGGAAAATTAACAGTCTACTGTTGATGCCACTGCCTCCCTCGTGGACCTTCCAGGGCCTCTTTTACAGGACAGGACCCATGGTCCATTACAATGTCTTTCTTTGGCTGCTTGGATGTATTCAATGTCAGAGTTTAAGGATTGACGGGTTCCCCAGAGCACATGCACTACTATTTCCATGCCAACATTATGCACAATGAGCGGCATACAAGATAATACTGATGACATGCGGGGCTCAGACGTATGGGGTGATCCACTAGCACATGTATCCAGTTGTGCCACACACCCATAATTTTGGTGGAAATAGTTGGGTGACATCTCATAACCGCAACTGGACCCAGATGGAACCCGTCCTTGCCCGGGTGCAAAACCTCGTCCTCCGGGGTGGTCAACATCACCAATTGCCCGGGAAGCTGCAGGCTTTTTGTATCCGGATGAGAGAGTTAACCAACGAAGACAGGGTTTTGCTATGGGGTACACGGGTCGTGATCCCGGCTAGGGGCCAGGTACTTGTGTTACGGGACCTACACAACGGGAACCCAGGAGTGCAAGTGATGTACAAGTGGTGGTCACACACCAACTGCACATCCAGGGACTGGAAGTCCTTCCGAGTGATGAAGGGCACCCCCTGATAGTCAGTGCTCCTAGAGTGACTTGTGTCCCTTGATCATCCCCTGGACCTTAGGCACGCCAGCAATGATGGCAAATCCTGCTGTCTGGGCATCCTGGGGAAGAGAAGACATGTCAGCAGGATGAGCAGGATGAGTATCCCCTTGCCCATCCAGATATAACAGGTTACATGGTGACCCTGAGTTGCACTTCAGCTCCACCCTCCACATATCCCCCCATCCGTCAGCTGTTCCTCCCAATATGTTGGCTTCCAAACTGCACCCCTGTCCCCATCATTGACTGGCACCAGATCTATCATGTAGGGAGTCTCTATCCTCACCACCCATCCCTGTGTTAACGGGATCTGTGGTTATCTTTGTGAGGGGTTTCCAGGATGGAAGGTGTAGTGATCACAAAGATACACAAAGCTCTTTTGAAGAACTAAACTAATTTTATTAGCACTACTAAATTTGAGTTCAATGCTTATTCTGAAGAGCAAACATAAATGCAAGAATTAAACTACACTCACTAACACTGTCTCTATCTACTAATTGTAACTATTATATCTTAACTAACTCTGCAATACACTATGAATCTTATCTTCGTCAGCTCCAGTCTAATCTCCGGTTCACTTAATTTGTGCAATTTATAGTACTGTTCCTTACCTTCCTCTAGTGGCTAGACTTAACATAACATTAACGCTTCACATGCTGTCGCAGGATCTACTGTGGTTGTCTTCATTGGGTGGGTCATGTGTTTTCCCACCAGCAGGGTGGCACTTGGTTGTGCGGTAGAAAGGGTCACTGTATTTGGGCAGGCCCGACAGATGGGGCTAAGGCAGGGCAGTGTGTGCCTGCTGGGAACATAGCTGTAGTGTGACATGGGTCCTGGGTGTGACATTCAGATTGTGACAAACTGACCGGGGGCAGAATGGATAGGATCAGGAGCACAGGGGGACAGGTAGGACTTGGAGACAAATTGTGGTCCTGCAGAGTGGGCTCGCTAATCGTGTAACAAGTGAGGCCTTTGTCCTGAGAGGGACAGTGTGTCAGGGAGGGTGATTTGATTTTGATTTATTATTGTTACATGTATTAGTATACACTGATTTAGATTTAGAACAGTACAGCACAGAACTGGCCCTTCGGCCCTCGATGTTGTGCCGAGCAATGATCACCCTACTCAAACTCACGTATCCACCCGATACCCGTAACCCAACAACTCCCCCTTAACCTTACTTTTTAGGACACTATGGGCAATTTAGCATGGCCAATCCACCTAACCCGCACATCTTTGGACTGTGGGAGGAAACCGGAGCACCCGGAGGAAACCCACGCACACACGGGGAGGACGTGCAGACTCCGCACAGACAGTGACCCAACCGGGAATCGAACCTGGGACCCTGGAGCTGTGAAGCATTGATGCTAACCACTATGCTACCATGCTACCACTGAAAAGTATTGTTTCTTGCATGCTGTACAAACAATGCATACCATACAGAGGGAAGGAAGAAGAGACTGCAGAATGTAATTTTACAGTTATGGCAAGGTGTAGAGAAAAGATCAACTTAATACGAGTTAGGTCCATTCAAAAATCTGATGGCAGCAGGGAAGAAGCTGTTCTTTTACATAGAATTTACAGTGCAGAAGGAGGCCATTCGGCCCATCGAGTCTGCACCGGCTCCTGAAAAGAGCACCCTACCCAAGGTTAACACCTCCACCCTGTCCCCATAACCCAGTAACCCCACCCAACACTAAGGGCAATTTAGCCTGGCCAATCCACCTAACCTGCACATCTTTGGACTGTGGGAGGAAACCGGAGCACCCGGAGGATACCCACGCACACACGGGGAGGATGTGCAGACTCCGCACAGACAGTGACCCAAGCCGGAATCGAACCTGGGACCCTGGAGCTGTGAAGCGATTGTGCTATCCACAATGCTACCGTGCTGCCAGTCACGGTACCAACCAACTTGAATCGGTTGGTACGTGACCTCAAACTTTGGTATCTTTTTCCTGACGGAAGAAGGTGGAAGAGCGTATGTCTGGGGTGCGTGGGGTCCTTATTTATGCTGGCTGCCTTTCCGAGGCAGCGGGAATTATAGATAGAGTCAATGGATGGGAGGTTAGTTTGGGTGATGGACTGGGCTACATTCACCACCTTTTGTAGTTTCCTGCGGTCTTGGGCAGAGCAGGCTCCATACCAAGCTGTGACACAACCAGAAATGATGCTTTCTATGGTGAATCTGCAGATGTTGTGAGAGTCGTAGCTGACATACCAAATTTCCTTAGTCTTCTGAGAAAGTAGAGTCGTTGGTGGGCTTTCTTAACTATAGTATCGGCATGGAGGGACCAGGACAGGTTGTTGGTGATCTGTACTCCTAAAAAGTTAAAGCTTCCGACCCTTTCTACTTCGTTCCCATTGATGTAGACAGGGGCATGTTCTCCACTACTCTTCCCGAAGTCAATGACAATCTCCTTTGTTTTGTTGACATTGAGGGAGAAATTATTGTCGCCCCACCAGCTCACCAGATTCTCTATCTCATTCCTGTACTCTGTCTCGTCTTTGTTTGAAATCCGACCCACTACGGTGGTGTCATCAGCAAATTTGAAAATCGAGTTGGAGGAGAACTTGGCCACACAGGCATAGTTGTATAAAGAGAATAGTAGGGGGCTGAGGACACAGCCTTGCGGGGCATCAGGTGTCAAAGACCATGGAGCATGTGTCCTTTGTTTGAGGTGAGCTTTGAAATTCTCCTGCTTCCCCCTGCAGTGGGGAAGCGTTTCTGATGAGTGCACTGAGGAGTGGCAGAACTGGTGTGCCATTGATTGACCTGGGCAATGCCCAACTCATTGATGTATCAGTTGTGGTATGAGGGTTTCCAGACGGGTGGCCTGGGTGGGCTCTCACATCACCCAAAGTCTTTGTGAACAGGACACAGCAAGCAGTCAGCAGAGTGAGCAGCCAGGGGCCTGTAACTTGTGTCAAATGGGTGCGTTTAAAACAAATACTGCAGCAATAGCAGCCTGAGCCAGGCCTGAGGGGGACACGCCAAAACCACGGAGCTGCCACCAAGTTGTTCCTTGCTACTCCCCCAGCCCTGGCAGCCACCAGGTGACTTCCAGCTGAGGCGTGAGGAGCATCGCGGAGGCCAGAAGCATACTGGGTCAAATGTGCTAAATATATTTAAATGAATGCAAATACCGGTTTTGTGTGCCACCATTGGCGGGGTGCAAATCTCATTATCGCCACCAGGGTGGGATCGGAATGTGGCTCCGAATCGGCGGTAGGCATGGACCTCGATTTTGGCTGGACTCATGATTCTCCAGAGGATTGAGGTTTGCGGCAATGCGAGGCAAAGAATTTAGCCCTACGTCACTATTCTGATAGTACATATTTTCAACAGAATTAAAGGAAATTATTTGGAAAAGGGTGAATGTTGAAAATCCCCAAGAACAATCACATGTACAACATTGGTTTCAGATAGTGCCAAATGGATGTAGATTGTTCTGATTGCTAGACTTATGCAACAAAGACAATGAATGACAGGAATTCATGAGAATGTGATAAACATGATGGAGGATGCATCAAAACCAAAAAAGAATAGCAATTAAGTACAAGGGAGCAGGGACGTTAGAGAATACTTTGCAAACTTCGAGGGTGACTTATTTTCCCGAATTTCAAAATGAAGGATAGTAGGTCTAGAAATGCTAAGAGTTGTGGGGTGGAGATGGAGGGGGAGGGGGAGAATGTTAAGTGATGCAAGTGTGGAGGTGATTCTGTTCTGAGCTTTGGCACATTTTGGGCGATATTTGGAGTGTGTCTGACTCAATCTTTTCCATTATCGTCCCAAATAATTAATGCTACGTAGCATTAGGGTATGAGGGTCATTTGAGACCTCAGGAAGGTTAATCCTGCCCTTTTACATGTCACTCCAGGGCTAGATAAGGACTCCATGTTCAGGATTATGAGCCATGACCAATGGTAGAAGCAATCAATTTTCAGTGGCCATCGATGATCTAGAACCTCGAGTGACAACAGCTGCTCTCAGGCGGAGGATCCTGCAGGAAGGTGTTGCACGTTTTACTTGAGTGTATTACGCGTTTATTGGAGTGTATTAACACGCCTCCGTTTAAAGGCCGTGTGCTTAACACTGCTACAGCTCTGTGTGTGTATTTTCAGCTCGGAGTCGCCAGGTGCCGTATCTAGACACCTCACAAGTATTTCAAGGTCAGGTTCAAAGTAATAAAACTATACACCGATCAGTAAGTTCAAACGATCAATATTTATTATACAAATATAATAAATATGCATGCACACGCTAAAGACTAATACTTATTTCTACTATTAAACGACTAAATACTTATCTAAGTAGGAACCAGCAAGGTCAGGGGACAAGGCCTTTGTTCCTTTCTGGGCTGCACCTTCTGTTCACTAATAGTCGAATACTGTATAAGTAGTGCCGGGTTCACGTAGCGAGCGTCGTTTTGGCACTTACTGAACGATGGCTGGTGCTCAACGGCTGGTGATGGAAGACAGGATCTGGAGGCTGGAGTCGGAGTCGAAACAGCAAGCCGGAGTAACAACAGACAGCGAGGCCGGAGCAAAACAGACCTGAGCCGGAGTCAACAGACAGAACCATGTGTGGGGTCTATCTTTATAGGGCCCCCAATGTCCGTGCCTTTTCAGGGCGGGCCTTTACCTGCCATGTATCGATTGGATCATTTCCCAATCGATGTCTTACAAATCCCCCAATCTGAGGGTCTCTTCTCGATGGGTGGGGCGGTCTCTAGGGTCTTTTGTGATGGATACGTCTGGTGCCGTTTCGTCTGGGCGTCCACTCAAAGTATCCATTCAAACCCAAATGTTGCTATTGTGTGTGCCCAGATCTGGATTGCCTCATTACTATGCAAAGCGTTTTGCTATTTACACCTTTGGTTGAGATCTTCCACCTGGCCATAAACTAGTTTCGCTACGTGCAGAATGCTAATTAGCCTTTGCAGACTGCTTGTCCTGGCTAAACTGTTTTCTCCCTACAGTCTTAGCAGTTCTCCATTTTGTTAGCCCAGTGTCCATCTTAGGTGGCTACATTCCCTCCTTGTGATCCTCACAATAAAAATTGTGAAGGATCACCTATGCACGTTGCTTCGAGTGCTTCTGGGTGCCTTCTTTGTTTTCCCTGACCTCGGCAAGTTCCTGGGCGTCTATTCTGTCCTTGACTATGGGAAGGAAAATTTTTACCTGACATCTCTACTTGGCGCTATGTCAAAGGGGACATGCATTACCAAAACCGGGAACCTCTACCTATCACAACTATCCTTATCTTACCTTAAACATTTTACTACAGTCTAAACCTTATTCATTCATACCACATTACATAACATTTCCTGACTCGGCAGTCGAGTCCAGGACAATATAATACATGGGTATTTTTTTTAATTCACATAGTGCTTTATTCATTGAGGGGCTGGGGGGATTGGTGGAAACCGAAAATAGGGGATTGAACTCCATAGACGGTTGAGGGGCAGGAACGGGAGGCTCTCCTCTTCCACTTCCTCAACATGAGGGTCTGTATGATTATGCAGAGGATTGCAATCACTAGCAGTGATTCAATCACATATGACATGGAGTACCATGTCATAAATTTTGTGCACCAGGTCTGAACTTCGCTGATCAGAGCTGAGCACGGGGGAGTTGGTGTGAGGGAAACATTGACGGCGGGGGTTGTGGGGGAAACGTGCCTTGCTTCCACACATACAAATATAACATTTAACAGTAATAGGTAGGCTTCCATAATGGTCTTCTCTTCGTTCTCTTTCTCTTCCTCCTGTATGGCCGATCCTTGCTGTGAACCCTCTTTCGTCCTTTGAAAGCTATGGGATCAAGCACAGTATCTGTCAATACACAGTTTAATATCCGTACTTGTTAGTGTATCTGTCCTCTAATTCCAATTGACCCATTAAAATGACTGGCCAAGTCACACCCTGTGACTCCCCTCATTTCTTTTTTTCAAAAGCGAATTTTATGAACAGAATACACCTAACTACTCTCCTCCTGCGAGCCGTCTCGCAGGCTTTGCTCATTTACCATCCGAATGTTCCTGGATGTAAATAGCATGTGGGATGGCGGCCTAAGGGCTGCCTAACGAAAAATGAAAACAAATTGGAAACAAAAGGTCGAATGGGTTGCGTATGGGCCGCTACGGGTACGATTTGAATGGGATCCCCGGGTAAGGCGTGCTGTGCCATACCCGAACTTGGCTGACCAAAGTGGGTTCTCAGACAGGGCGGGTCCTCAGTGCCGTTTGTCCACTGCCTGAGTAACCTGGATTAACGGGCAAGAATGTGTTTACCGTGGATTTGCAGCCTCTATTCGCCGAATAGAGGGGCACCTAAAAACAAGGGAGGAGCCAAGATGCTCCTTTTGAAAATTGAGCTGGGCTTCAGACATTTCAGGCGATAAGGTGAGCTGGTCACCATAGAAAGTTCTCAGAGGTATCTGCGGACAAGCTAAAGTGCGTGCGAGGTGGTCACAATCTTTTCAGCTGAAAAGATCTGCAATCAAACCCTTAACATATTAACAAGGAAACAAACATAAACTGACAAACAAAACATACGTACAGGTTCCATCAGAAAGGATATCGCTTCCCTCAAGCGGTTCCTATTTTACATCATCTGGACACCTCACTTTTCCTCTGTCTCTGTGAACAGGGTCACAAAGGGGTTGCCGTATCGGGATTCAGACACCGTGTCGTCCTGCTCTCCCGGATCCCGCACCCTTGTGTGGATCAGGCATGACATTTTTGAATTATGTGACCGGGGGTCACTTTCGTCGTTGCGGACAAGTCTGTACGAATTGTCCCTGTGCCAGAGTGTTGGGTCTAAAAGTGAATGGGTATTGTCGGGGTAGTCGGGGTCGGGTGGTGGGTCTGGGTTTTTAATATAAGTGACTTCCATGGGGTCACTGGAGTCGGGGTCATAGTCGCTGTAGTGTGGGCTGTAGTGTGGTGAGCTGTGGCTGTCCTCAGAGTCAGTGTCTGTATCGCTGTCTCTGCTGCGGCAGCTTGTGGGCGTTTCGGGGCGTGGTCTGTCGTGGTCAGTGGGCGGAGTCGTGGGCGAGTCCGATGAAGAACTGGTCTGTGAGGGGGATGGTGGAAACGTGTCTCTAGTGGGTGGGGCGAGGTGTTCTGCTGCGTCTAGCAGGACATGGTGTGCATGGTTGGACTGTGTTCCATATGCCTTTAGCTGGTTAATATGGAACCACGCTGTCTTTCCATTGGGATATTTTATCTTATAAACTGAGGGGCTAATTTTATCCGAAATTGAATATGGGCCGGAATATTTTGGTGCCAAAAAACTGCTGGGGTTGTATACAGATAGCATTACCTGTTGCCCAACCTGGAATTCTGTGGGGTGAACGGTCTTGTTAAAGCATGCTGTGCTTTGTCTACGCCGTTTCCCTAGCTGAACTGCGGCTGCGATCTGTGCAGACCTCACAGTCTCAACCAGGTCTTTAACTGCCTTTTCATGTGTGAGGGCCGTCACTTCGGGGCTAGTCATGTCCAGTCCTAAAAGGAATTCTGTACCTTTCATAGGGCGTCCGGTCATGAGTGTGTGTGGTGTGTATCCTGTGGAAGTTGAAACAGTATTTCTGATGAACATGAGTGCAAATGGGAGCACTGAATCCCATGTTGAGTTGTTCTCTTGAACCATTTTTCTAAGTGTGGATTTTAGGGTCCGATTCATGCGCTCTACAATCCCGCTGGACTGTGGGTGATACGCAATATGAAAGTTTTGTTTGATGCCGAATATAGTCAGGACATTCTTCATGACACGTCCTGTGAAGTGAGATCCCTGGTTCGAATCTATACTTCTGGGTAAACCCCATCTCGTGAAGATGTGGTGGGTCAGAATCTTTGCAGCTGTCTTAGCTGTATTCGTTCTGGAGGGGAATGCCTCTACCCATTTGGTAAAGGTATCGATTACCACCAGAACGTATTTATAGCCATTCCTGCAAGGGGGCAATGGTCCTATAAAGTCGATCTGGAGGTTTGTCCAGGGGCCATTAACTGGTCGAGTGTGCCGAAGCTGTGCCTTTTTAGAATACCTCTCCGGGTTATTGTGGGCGCAAATAAGGCAATTCTCGATGTAGTGAGTTACATCTGTCCTTAGGTTAGGCCACCAACAGAGCTGCCTGAGGTGCCTCGTGGTCGTGTCGATTCCTTGATGTCCATGCCCGTCATGGAACAAAGCAATCATTTGATTCCTGTCCTGCTGCGGGACCACATAAAGCTGGTCCTTGATGATCACACCCTCATGTGTGGTCAGTGCGTGTCTAAATTTGTCAAACTGAGGCACAAAGTTGCCTTTAAAAATCTCCCTGAGATCCTCATCCTGCTTCTGTGCTTCAGCTAAATCCTTGATATCGGTCTGTGAGACTTGAACTGCGCTCACAGGGGCGCTAGCTGGTGCACTAGCTGGGGGTGTCCACAAGTGTCCTCGCCTGGAACCTGCCTTAGCCAGTGGGTCGGCTTTTACATTCCCAGGGGGGGATGACCTATGGTGGCTTCTAACTTTTATGATGCCGAAGGTTCTGTCCTTCGCTTTATCTAAAATGTGGCGGAGTAAAGGGGCTGATGGAAGGGGTTTCCCATCTGCGGAGACAAAACCTCGTGTCCTCCACAGGGGTAGAAAATCTGTCAAACTATTGCAGACATATAGACTGTCCGAATATATGTCCGCCGGGCTGGGGAAAGAATCGGGGTGGTCCACTATGTATGCTATGGCCGCGAGCTCTGCTGCCTGCGCGCCAAAGTGACCTGGCAATTTTAACGCTATTTCTTCAAGTGCGCGACCCTGCGCGTCCTCGACATAGATGCCGCATCCCGTGATACGCTCACCTTCTAAAACCGTGGATGAACCGTCCACGTATATCCGTAGTGGTCCACACGTGTCTGTGTGTTGGGGGCTTTGTCTTGGGTTCCCTATCTTCCTGGGGGGTGTCTTCGCTGTGAAGGGTCCTGTGTTGTGTAGGGGTGCTACAATTTCACAGTCATGGGGCTGTCCTGGGTATTGGAGGTTGTCGGCTAAATATGTGTGTGTGCGTGTCCGTTTAACCGTAATGTCCCGTCCTTGTAAGAGTAGTGTCCACCTAGCTGCCCTAATCTGGCTAACTGAACCGTCCTTCAGTCGACCGTCTAGGAGTAACTGTGTGGGGGTGTGCTCGGTCAAAATAGTGATGGGGTTGAGTCCGGTAATGTACGAGAAGTACTGAACTGCCCAGAAAACTGCTAGGAGGTGCCTCTCGCAGGCTGAAAATCCTTGTTCCACTGGGTCTAAAAGTCAGGAGGCATAAGCCACTGGTCTTAGCTGCTTGTGCCGTTCCTGAAGTAACACGGCCGAGAGGGTCAGATCTGTGCTCGCTACCTCTATTGCATAGGGGGAAAGGTGGTCTGGGACTTGTAGCGCGGGTGCTGCGCTAAGGGCTCTCTTTAACTCCTCCACAGCCTCTGTATGCTGCGGAAGCCATTCCCAGGGGCTTCCTTTCTTAAGGAGGTCTGAGAGTGGGGCTGCCTTTGTCGCGAATCCGTCGATGTGGTTCCGACAATAACCAACCAGTCCTAAGAACGACCGGAGGGCTGAAACATTCTGGGGAAGGGGCAATTTGACAATCGAATCAATTCTTTTGAATTCGATCTCGCGTTTGCCGTGCGTGATGACTGTATCTGGGCCTTTCTTGGGTTAACTTTACAGCCAATTGAGGTTAAAAGTTCCAGGAGCTCGGCCAGAAGCGTAATGTGCTCTGCCTTTGTGTCTGTCTGCAGTAGTAGGTCGTCTACATACTGTACCAGACATTCGGGGCGGGAAAATTTTTCTAGACCATTCGCCAGCTGTCGGTGGAAAATGGAGGGGGAATTGTGGAATCCTTGTGGAAGGCATGTCCACGTATACTGCTGTGTTTTGAAGGTGAAGGCAAATTTGTACTGGCACGCCTTTGCCAATGGGATTGACCAGAAGCCGTTGCTAATGTCCAATACCGTGAAAAATTTGGAGTTGAGTCCCTGTTTGAGCATGGTCTCGGGACTTGTTGCTACCATGGGGGCTACTGCTGGGGTTACTTTATTGAGCTCCCGATAATCAATGGTCAGACGCCATGATCCGTCGGGCTTTCTCACTGGCCAAATAGGAGCATTATTGGTGGAGGCTACTGTTCTAAGTGTCCCTTGCTCCAATAAGCTGCCTATTATCTTCTCTATTTCTCCCTCTGCTTCTAGGGGAAATCTGTATTGTTTCTGTGGTCGGGGGTCAGGTCCGGTATCGTGAATTTGTCCAGTCATTCTGCCGCAGTCGTGCCGGTGACTGGCAAATGCTGTCCTGTGTTTGTGTAATACTGCCTTTACTTGTCTGTCCGTGTTTAGTGTCATTAGGTCAAATGAATAGTCGCCTACTGCGCTAATTCGATTGGCGTACTCTCCTACTGTGAGGGTAGCGGGTGCTCTGTCCGATCTTGCCATTCGCCAGACACACTGGTTCACTGGGTCGAACGACAGGCTATGGGCATTCATAAAATCTATCCCCAGGATGTGTTCTGCTGTCCGGGGAAGATTTACTAGAACAACGGGGTGTTTGGTGGAAATGTTCCCTAGCTGGATTGCTACGGGTGCTGTAATGTGTCCCTGCTGCGAATGTCCTGTGAAACCGCTAAGTGTGATGGTGGAGGTGGTCGGCCACGTGTCTGCCTGTGCCGTGGTGGTGGAATTAATCGTGGTGCGGGACCCTCCTGTGTCCCAAAGTAACTCTATGGGCTTCCCTCTAACCTTAGCTGTGACTATCGGTCTTCCGGATTGATCCCAAAGAGTGTCACAGACCCAAGTGGGGGAGCCCGAACACCGTCAGTCCGTCCCGTCCACATTGGTCTGTCCTGACTGTATCCCTATACTATGGATTGGTTTGGCTTTATTCCTATTCAGAGTGCCTGTCTGCTGGCCTCTCTGTGATCTTTGGGGTGCATTACATTCCTTAGCCCAATGTCCTAACTGGCCACAGTTGTAGCATTCCTGCGACTTCTGTGGAGGGCTGTTCTTTCCTTCATTCACCCATGCGGGGTTTTGGTGCGCTCTCACTGTCTGAATGTCCGCTGCAGCCTGAGCCTCTTCTGGGGACTTCACTTTGCCTCTGCCCTGAACTGATTGCTCCCAAGCGCGGGACAGTCTTTTCAGGACCCACTTCTCATTATGGGCCTCCTCTGAGGGGTCATAGCTGTTGCAAGCGCTCTGTCCTGCATCTGTGGCATGGGAAATTATGGTGCGCGTCCATTTAACCATATTTTCACGGTTCAAATGGGCTCTATTTAAATCGCCAAAAACTGCGTTAAAATGGATCCACAGCCTTCCTGCGAATGCTGTGGGGTGCTCGGTTTTCTTCTGTCGGCACTTGTTAAGTCCTTCTACTGGGTCACCTCGATTATACCCTATGGCATCTAAAATGGAGGTGTGCATTTCCTCTAGGGTGCCTCCGCCAACGTTCTGTGGGTCGGGGAGGGCTGCTACTACCAATTGGTCTAAACTCAGAACTGTGAGCTTAACCTGCTCTCTCTCGTGCAGGCCGTACATGGTTGCCTGTTGCTTTAATTTTGCGAAAAATTGGTGGGGGTCTGCGGTGGGGAGAAACGGAGTGATCTTCTCACACGTGTCCCTGAGTTGGGTTACAGTTAAGGGGGTGGTGTAGGTCATATCGGGTGCGCCTTCTGTGGTCGCTTTTCTTTGGGTGGTGACTGGATTCATTGGTGCGGTAACTATCTGATCTGTGGGGGGTTGGGGTGCTTGTCTTTTCTGCTGCGCTGCTGGTGCACATGTTCCCTGAACATAACGCTGCGCTGTTTCGCTTAATTCCTTCCAGTCTGGGGCATTCTCCTCATCTAACTGCGTTCCAAAGGTGCTTTGGAACCCATTCTGCACTGAAAGCAGCGATTGCAGCTCCGCAATCTGCTTCCTGCATTTTGCATGGTCTACTGTACTCTGTCTTTGTTCTGTGGTGGCAGCATGGAGTGCTCTTAAAGCTGCCTTTAGGTCAGAGCATTGCCTCTGCAAAGCCTCTACCTGCTTCTCTGATTCTTCTCTTATCAGGACGGCACGTTGCATGTCCTGATAGGCCTTTTCGTACTGGGTCTGGGAACTGCTGAGATGGGCTAGACAAGACTGATGTGCCCTCTTGGCATCATCCACCTCTCTACCTTTCTCTGCCAACTTCCCTCTAAGATCCATATTTTCTTTCTCGATGTCCCTGACATCCACTTTACTCATCCTATTTCTCTCCTCTAATTCTGCCCGGAGCGTCTGAACGACCTCCTCTGTGCCTCGCAATTGTGCCAAACAGGACACGATTGCCATCGGCTTGCGTGCTTTACTAAGGGTTTTCTTATGAATTTGAGAGAGGTTCTCCCACCAAGTATGTCCTATACTTCCGGGACCTGTCTCCTCATTCATACAGAATTCTTTCCAAAGGGGCCATCCCTTTCCTTGCAGATACTTGCGGAGTTCCAGCTCCCACACGGGACACTGACCTACTCGGCTACTGCTGGTCGCTGCGACCACAAACCGTTCTGGGTTCATGAGGCATTCCATTGCCTGCATGGCCATTTTCTCTGACTCACTTTAATTTGGAACAGGGGGTGTTGAGGTTATGTCTCACGAAACGGGTAAGGCTTACGCTATGTTCCGTTCACAAAACTACCGAAAGTTTGTCGCAACAAAAATGCTTTCAGGTTTTCCTTTCAACCCTGTTAGTACGCATGCACTAAACACGCTTCCGAATTACGTTTATTCGTTTGAACACCTTGAATACTTGTGATTTCTTTCCTTTTTCTTTACCAGATTTCTAATTCAAATTTCAGGGTCCTCGACGGAGTGGGGGTGCCACTTGTAACCGTGTCCCGTCAGGATGTCGCCACTAAATGTTGCACGTTTTACTTGAGTGTATTACGCGTTTATTGGAGTGTATTAACACGCCTCCGTTTAAAGGCCGTGTGCTTAACACTGCTACAGCTCTGTGTGTGTATTTTCAGCTCGGAGTCGCCAGGTGCCGTATCTAGACACCTCACAAGTATTTCAAGGTCAGGTTCAAAGTAATAAAACTATACACCGATCAGTAAGTTCAAACGATCAATATTTATTATACAAATATAATAAATACGCATGCACACGCTAAAGACTAATACTTATTTCTACTATTAAACGACTAAATACTTATCTAAGTAGGAACCAGCAAGGTCAGGGGACAAGGCCTTTGTTCCTTTCTGGGCTGCACCTTCTGTTCACTAATAGTCGAATACTGTATAAGTAGTGCCGGGTTCACGTAGCGAGCGTCGTTTTGGCACTTACTGAACGATGGCTGGTGCTCAACGGCTGGTGATGGAAGACAGGATCTGGAGGCTGGAGTCGGAGTCGAAACAGCAAGCCGGAGTAACAACAGACAGCGAGGCCGGAGCAAAACAGACCTGAGCCGGAGTCAACAGACAGAACCATGTGCGGGGTCTATCTTTATAGGGCCCCCAATGTCCGTGCCTTTTCGGTGCGGGCCTTTACCTGCCATGTATCGATTGGATCATTTCCCAATCGATGTCTTACAAATCCCCCAATCTGAGGGTCTCTTCTCGATGGGTGGGGCGGTCTCTAGGGTCTTTTGTGATGGATACTTCTGGTGCCGTTTCGTCTGGGCGTCCACTCAAAGTATCCATTCAAACCCAAATGTTGCTATTGTGTGTGCCCAGATCTGGATTGCCTCATTACTATGCAAAGCGTTTTGCTATTTACACCTTTGGTTGAGATCTTCCACCTGGCCATAAACTAGTTTCGCTACGTGCAGAATGCTAATTAGCCTTTGCAGACTGCTTGTCCTGGCTAAACTGTTTTCTCCCTACAGTCTTAGCAGTTCTCCATTTTGTTAGCCCAGTGTCCATCTTAGGTGGCTACAAAGGGAACACTTTCTTTGAGCACACATGAAGAATG
This sequence comes from Scyliorhinus canicula, assembly GCF_902713615.1. Classification (NCBI taxonomy): domain Eukaryota; kingdom Metazoa; phylum Chordata; class Chondrichthyes; order Carcharhiniformes; family Scyliorhinidae; genus Scyliorhinus; species Scyliorhinus canicula. The sequence continues at coordinate 69,906,441 of NC_052156.1, read as the reverse complement.
CAAGAGGAAGCCACCTCATGTATTCTTTTCCATAGTCATAGTGCCCATCACTCATTGAAGTGGGAAATGGGAGGCTCCTGTGAGCAACTGAAGAGAAACATGCAGCACAACGAGAAATAAGCAGAGGCCATTGGACAGATCACCACTCATACCGAACATAGCTATGTGTTAAGTCAATAGTTTTGCAGGCAATTTTTATTTAGCACTGCTCAAATTACAGCTCAGCACTATAGACAATGCTTTCCAGAGGAGAATAGTTTCATTTTTCTCATTATATACAGAAGACACGCAAGAGGCCAGATTAAAGGTTCTTACAGTCAGGTGCCATAGGAGACATCTCTTCCCTACATGCCGCCACTTATTCACCAGGGCCCGCAGATCAAGAGGGCCTTACACAGAATTATATGATGGCTATAAATCAAAATGATTGTTGTTTCCTCCCCTTGCCCCAGACCACAGATTATTGAGGAAATATTGCCAACTCGAGCTGAAGATTGCAACCCATTTCCATTTGAAGAAAAACAAACCAATTCAAGTCCTTGTTGTTTTTTTCGATAAATTTAGAGTTCATTTCTTCCAATTAAGGGGTAATTTAGCACGGCCAATCCACCTAACCTACCCATCTTTGAGTTGTGAGGGCGAAATCCACGCAAACACGGGAAGAATGTGAAAACAACTCACGGACAGTGACCCAGAGCCAGGATCGAACCTGGAACCTCGTGCCATGAGACATCAGTGCTAACCACTGCGCCACCGTGCTGCCCCAAGTCCCTCTTGTATGAAACACATTTGCACTTAGATCCTTCCAGACAACACCCGGTGAGATTAAAACATGGTCAAACAGGTTGAGTGTATCAACCTACAAATCCTTCCGAACACATCAATGGCTGGCAGCAAGAGCGGGAAAGACTCCTGGTCAGCCAAGCTTCATGTAGAGTGGAACCTCTCAAGGTATAAGCCCTTGGGGACAGAATAGCAACCCACTGTTGGAATTAATCTCAGCAAAAATGGTCTTATTTTATGGTCAACCTATGGTACTTTAAATTGACGTAAGCTTTACAGGAAAGGGCTAACGGTCACTGTTACTATACCCTCACGAGACATATTTACTGGTAGAACAATAGAAGACCTCAGAATAGAATGATTAAATTTCCTCCCAATAAAATAACGAATGAAGACCATGGGACACAGCAAGATACTGGACAGTAATAAAAATGGAATCAGTCCACTGGCATTAAGTACTGGTGCACTCTCAGAGACTCCATTAGTGAACACAACAAGGTTTTATTAACAAGCCTTTGAGAAATGGATATATGGAGCTGCAAGGTAAGTATTACAGCTATAATGCTTCCCATTGCCCCCATCTGGACTGCTCTCTAGCTTCCAAACAGGGGTTCCTTTTCTTGGAATAGATGGGGGGGGGGGGGGTCAGTGTGTGGGGGGACGCTGTGGAGGGATTTCCTTTAGGCAGGGGGCCCGTCTGGGGGTCCCCCTGTTACCGAGGTCCCTGGGACAGGTGCCTCTATTACAAGGGTCACTGCCCCCCCCCCCCACCCCCCCACACCATTACATATGTCCTAGAGGGGGCGGGTCTGGCCGATTTGCAGTGGGGGGTGTGGTAGCGGCTATTTTACGGTGCAAGGCCGCAGGGCATGGCTATCAGGCAGCCCATTCAAGATGGCGGCCCAATTCCCTGTGAATCCCTTGTATTCCACACCATGTATAAATGTGCATGGCGTGGGACACTGAATTGCATCCGCTCCACCACCACAAGGGGATTGTAAAACTGGTGAAATTCAGCTCTGGTGGAAGAAAATATGGCGGAATTCTCCATGCCAGAAACTAAAGGCTGGATTCTCAGTTTCAGGGGCTATGTCCGCATGCCGTGGATTAGGAAAGAATATTGATGATTTCAGCCATGTAACTGGTCACAAATTCAATGACGGCTGCTCCAGCGATGTCCAGAACCATCTCCTTGACAGAGGCGAGCACATGCAGCCATACCTGGCCCTATCTATTAGCTGAGGCTGTCACTTACAATAAACCATTTTGTCCTACAAGAGAGCGAGGAATGTCTTTCAATCAGTGTCTTGCAATGTGTTTGTGCCTGCCGCAGTTGAATAGTTGCCATTTAGCACAAGTTGTGGGACGTTCAATCCTGAAGCAGCTGGGAAATAGACTACACCGCAGGAATATCAATTTTTTGATTCGGAAACACACGGCGGCAAAACAGAAACGTATAAATCAGTAAGTCAGTCACACAAGTCGCAGCAGCAAACACAAGATTTAAGATTTGAAATTTGATGAAAGGTAATCAATCTGAAACGTTAACTTTTGTTTCTCTCTCCACAGGTGCTGTCTGACCCGCTGAAAATGTTGTATTTCCTTTCGCATTTCCAGCTTGCACAACATTCTGCTTCAGAATACAGATTCCAGTTTGAGAAATACATGGCAATTCCACATTACGTTGTATTCCATTGATTTCCTCTTGCATGTCACAGAAATGTGAAAGAAAATAGGAGACTCATTGATTTACTTTTCATTGATGACCTTTCTGCACCCCTTGTAACAGGTATCCGTCAACGTGGATGCTAAGGAGCATTGACTACAGTTATATCCTATACCTTTTATTTGTCCTTTGTTAACTTACATAGCCAGAGGTGGGGTAGTTAAGGCTTTCAAGTAAGTTAGTGCTTGTCAACTAACAGTTCTACCAGAATCGTAGGATACAATTTTAACAATTGTATCAGGGTTCATTGAGTGGTCTGGTTGTAGGAGAAATAAAACACTGCGATCGATCTCGCGGAAGGAATTTCAAAGCCAATATAAAAGGCCAGTCTAAAACTAGAACTTAAAGTTGCCACCTGATAAGGCATCACAGTAAATAATTAATTTAATTGCTCATAGTAAAGCGAAAAGTGTTATTATTTCACACGTTATTTTATTTTCTGATTTCAACCTCTCTAACTTTGCACTGATTGGCCCATAACGTCCTGCATCATTCACGACTTAAATCGCTGGAGCACCGCACATGGACGGCATGACGACCCGGAAGTGCAGCCATTCAGGTATGCGTGCTGGAAGTGCACAGCGTTTAAACGCCCAGTCGATTTTTTTGATTGCTTAAAGCTCTGCGCTGTTGAATAAAAAATCCAGCTGCAACGCTAACTTGGGCTACTTACCCGGATTTTGGTGAGTTTTTTCCCACCTTTTTATTTACATGAAAAATTTTCAGTCCAGTAGAGGCAGGAGACATTGGAAGTCATTTTTTTGGTAGGTTAACGTTTATATTATTCGTGTTTAGTATTTATAAATATGTTTAAAATGCAAATAAAATGAAAGGAAAATTTTCTTTTTCAACTTTGGTTTTTCATGGGGCCGTTAATTCCATTAAAAGGGTACTTTACTTTATAAAGTGAGTTTGCAGTCACAGAAGGTGAAAGAATAATTTTTTTAAACTTTAGTTTGACATGAGGATGTTCTTCCATTAAATTAACCATAATGGATAGAATTCAGTGATCACTTGCTGACGAGTATGATTGTCCATCTAAGGTACTCTGTGTTGCTGGTCACATGTTCTGTGGGTCCTCATGTGATTGATGAGCTGCATCTTCAATCACTCACTTGGCAGGAGTTTCCAAAAGGTGGGATCGGATCTTGGACGCTAAATCACGAGTATTCCTTTCTCGGACTCCTTTTCAGGCCTCCTCTTGCCGTTGGGTGTTACCGAAGAATTGTGACCCTTCAATCAGGAGGTTCCTCCAAGTAGGTCTCTGCTGAGCAAAGGTCTCCCAGGAATTGACGTCTATTTTCCATTTCTTGAAGCACGTTTTCAAGGTGTCCTCCTCGTTTGGGATCCTTCCTTGAGCTGGGAGAAGATTTGCTTTGGCAGTCGGGACTCTGACATCCTAAGCATATGGGCGGCCCAGCGGAGTTTGTTTCATATGATTATGGCCTTGATATGGTGCTATTGACTCCTTCAAGGAGACTAATGTTAGCATGCCTGCCCTCCCAGCTGACTTAGAGCTAAAATACTTTTGGACTTTGCAATGTATTTTCAGCTGAGTTGTTTACGTGTCCTTACAAGCCTCAGTGATTACTTCTAATGGTTCAACAAAGTTTGATGCCTTAGTTGATATATGTAAGCCTGCTGTAAGCTAATGTGAACTATCTGTCTGGCAAGTATTGCAGCGATTCAATCAGCCACCCCGAAGAGCGTACTGTCAAAGTGTTATGACCAGGGTTTAGAAACTCCAAAGTGTATTATGAAGTTCACCTGACCTGTAAGTTTTACATTAAATTTGGCTCGGATGAGCACAAGAGCCTTCACTTCATCAGGTGTGATTCATCAGACTTCCTAGGCTCTTTTATCAAAGCAAAGTTTATTATAAGATTGGAGTTAACATATAAAAAACATAGCAAGAATTTGTTATCAATTACAAACATAAAGAAAACACAACAGCTGCAATAATCTATGTATATAACTCTTTATGAATTCCCCCTTGTAGCTGTTCCAATTCAATACAAAATCCTATAAACCAAAAATCCTTTCAAGGGCGAGGTCCAGCACAATGTCATTTCACTTGAACGGGACTGATTCTTTCCCTGAGATTCTGATCCAGCCTCCAAACAGCAGATTCAAAACTCCTTCCGGAAAGCAACTCTACCTTTAAAGTTACCAAGGCAGTTTGCCACACCCAATGTGCATTCAGTTCCATTGAACAGCTTTAAAATGGAAACAGGGAAACACTGATTCTCTTCTGTAGTTCAAAGCAACAAACCAAAACTGAAACCCAAACACTAAACCCCCTCTCACCTGAAAGCCACAGCCCAGCTCCACCCACAAATTACATCTCTAAAGCCATGCTACAAGTCATGTGGGAAGAGAAAACCTTTCTTAAAGGAACACTCAAATGACACAAAGGACATCCTGAAATGATGCCAGAAGAAATGTGTGCCAGGATACTGCACTACGGCAGCTGCAGCTTTCGAATTTTGAGTTTGTCAATTAAAAATTGCTAAAACCCTTCCCTTCTCCCCTCTTCCTCCTCCCCTCTTCCCGCCCTCCCTCCCTCCCCTTGTCCCTCCCTCCCCTTCCCCCTTCCCTCCCTCCCCTTTACAAATGGACAGAACCGTTGTGTTTAAGTGAGAACATATATTTTATTGCAAGAAATTTGTAAAAGTTGAATTTTTAAAAATTTGTGTTTATGGAATCACTGCAGTGCAGAAGAAAACTATTTGGCCCATCAACTCTGCACTGACACTCCGAATTTGTTAGGGGCCTCACGGTAGCATGGTGGTTAGCATCAATGCTTCACAGCTCCAGGGTCCCAGGTTCGATTCCCGGCTGGGTCACTGTCTGTGTGGAGTCTGCACGTCCTCCCCGTGTGTGCGTGGGTTTCCTCCGGGTGCTCCGGTTTCCTCCCACAGTCCAAAGATGTGCGGGTTAGGTGGATTGGCCATGCTAAATTGCCCGTAGTGTAAGGTTAAGGGGGGGTTGTTGGGTTACGGGTATAGGGTGGATACGTGGGTTTGAGTAGGGTGATCATGGCTCGGCACAACATCGAGGGCCGAAGGGCCTGTTCTGTGCTGTACTGTTCTATGTTCTATGTTCTATGTTGAAGTGGTTTTATGTAATTGTTCAGCCGATAAAGTTAAACGCTAAGTTAAATGTTAACTGGTTTCAAAGTTTTGTATTTATAAAATTAATTTTATCAATAAATGTTTTACCTTCATCTTTACAAACTTCTAAAAATGACTTACAGAAACATCAGAACACAACATTTAATTGAGATAATTATAAATGAATAAGATAATTGAAGTAAACAAGGCAAATACATATTTAACATGCGTATCAGTGCGGAACACTGGTTAGCACTGCTGCCTCATAACACTGGGGACCCAAGTTCAATTTGAACCTTGGGTGACTGTGTGGTGTTTGTACATTCTCCCCATGTCTGCATGAGTTTCCTAGAACCATGGAATAGAACCACAGAATTTCTACAATGCAGAAAGAGGCCATTCAGCTCATCAAGCCTGCGACCAGTCTCTGAAAGAGTACCCTACCTAGATCCACTCCCCCGCTCGATTCCCGGAATCAAACCTGTACATCACTCCACACTAAGGGACAACTTAGCATGGCCAATCCACCTAACCTATACATCTTTGGACTGTGGGATGAAACCAGAGCACCCAGAGGAAACCCACGCAGAACATGGGGAGAATGTAAAACTCCACACAAACAGTCACCCAATGCCAGAATTGAACCCAGATCCCTGGCACTGTGAAGCAACAGTGCCAACCACTGTGCCACCATGCTGCCGCCATTTCTTCCAGGTGCTTTGGTTTTCTCCCACAGTCCAAAGAAGTGTAAGTTGAGTGGATGGGTCATGTCAAGTTGCCCCTTAGTGTCCAAAGGTTAGGTGAGGTCTGGTGATAGGGGCATGGACCTGGGTAGGGTGCTTTTTCGGAGTGTCAGTGCAGAGTTGATGGGCCAAATAGTTTTCTTCTGCACTGCAGTGATTCCATAAACACAAATTTTTAAAAATCAAATGTTACAAAGAAAGTGACAGCAAAAAACCCTGGGGCAATTTAAAAATCTTATGACCATAATCTAAATTAAAACATAGAAACATTTTTAAGTATGCCACATGTAAAGTTATATAATAATATAGTGCAGATATAAATAGTTTCACAGATTTAAAACAAATCACCAAACCTGTGTTCACTTGTAAATCATCACCTTGAATCATAAAAAAAATGTAAAATTACTTTAAAATAATTAACAACAATTAATGCTTGTTTAAAAGAAAAAGCAAAAAAAACCTACCTGAACAAGGCATCCATGGCTGACGAGGAATGTCAAGGACAGCATAAGAGCTAAAGAAAAAGCATACAAAGTGGCGAGGATTAGTGGGAAGCCAGAGGACTGGGGGGAGAAGATGAAGTATGAGTGCAAGCTAGCTAGTAATATAAAGGAAGATAGAAAGAGTTTTTTCCAATATATAAAAGATGAGAGAGAGGCAAAAATAGACATTGAACCACTGGAAAATGTAGCTGGAGAAGTAATAACAGGAAACAAAGAAATGACAGACAAACTGAATAGTTACTTTGCATCAGTCTTCACGGTGGAAGACACGAGTGGGATACAAGAGCTCCAGAAGAACCAGGGGGCAGAGGTGAGTGCAGTGACCATTACTAAGGAGAAGGTTCGAGGGAAACTGAAAGGTCTGAAGGCGGATAAATCTCCTAGAACAGATGGACTACGCCCCAGGATCCTAAAAGAGATAGCTGAGGAAATTGTGGAGGCATCTTTCAGAAATCACTGGATGCAGGAAGAGTCCCAGAGGGCTGGAAAGTGGCTAATGTAACACCACTGTTTAAGAAGGGAGGGAGACAGAGGACGGGAAATTATAGGCCGGTTAGCCTGACTTTGGTCATTGATAAGATTTTAGAGTCTGTTGTTAATGATGAGATTGTGAAGTACTTGGAAGTGCATGATAAAATAGGACTGAGTCAGCATGGCTTTGTCAAAGGGAGGTCATGTCTGACAAATCTGTTAGACTTCTTTCAGGAAGTAACAAGGAAGCTTGACAAAGGAGAACCAGTGGACGTGATTTATTTAGATTTCCAGAAAGCCTTTGTCAAGGTGCCGCATAGGAGACTGTTAAATAAGTTAAAAGCCCATGGTGTTAAGGGTAAGATTCTGGCATGGATAGAGGATTGGCTGACTGGCAGAAGGCAGAGAGTGGGGATAAAGTGGTCTTTTTCAGGCTGGCAGCCGGTGACTAATGGTGTGCCTCAGTGGTCTGTGCTGGGACCACAGCTTTTCACGATATACATTAATGATCTGGAAAAAGGAACTGAAAGTACTGTTGCTAAGTTTGCAGATGATACAAAGGTTGGTACAGGGACAGGTAGCATTGAGGAAGCAAGGGGGCTACAGAAGGATTTGGACAAGCTAGGAGAGTGGGCAATGAAGTGGCAAATTAATTACAATGGAAAAGTGTGAGGTTATGCACTTTGGAAGGAGGAGTTTGGGCACAGACTATTTTCTAAATGATGAAATGCTTTGGAAAGCAGAAGCACAAAGGGACTTGGGAGATGTTCATGATTCTCTTAAGGTTAATGTGCAGGTTCAGTCGGCAGTTAAGAAGCCAAATGCAATGTTAGCACTCATGTCAAGAGTGCTAGAATACAAGAACAGGGAGGTACTTCTGAGACTGTATAAAGCTTTGTTCAAACCCCATTTGGATTATTGTGAGCAGTTCTGGGCCCCGTATCTAAGGAAGGATGTGCTGGCCTTGGAAAGGGTGCAGAGGAGGTTCACAAGAATGATCCCTGGAATGAAGAATTTGTCGTATGAGGAATGGTTGAGGACTCTGGGTCTGTACTCGTTAGAGTTCAGAAGGATGAGGGGAGATCTTATTGAAACTTACAGGATACTGCAAGGCCTGGATAGAGTGGACATGGAGAGGATGTTTCCACTTGTAGGAAAAACTAGAAACAGAGGACACCATCTCCGACTAAAGGGACGATTCCTTTAAAACAGAGGTGAGGAGGAATTTCTTCAGCCAGAGGGTGGTGAATCTGTGGAACTCTTTGCCGCAGAAGGCTGTGGAGGCCAATTCACTGAGTGTCTTTAAGACCGAGATAGATAGGTTCTTGATTAATAAGGGGATCAGGGGTTATGGGGAGAAGGCAGGAGAATGGGGATGAGTAAACATCAGCAATGATTGAATGGCGGAGCAGACTCGATGGCCGAATGGCCTAATTCTGCTCCTATGTATAAAGATCTTATGGTCTTATGGTTATTTTCTAACTAAAACTATTGTTTAAATGCCTGATCTGAATGGCCATTCCCAAGCTGGCCTCAGCATAAGAGGGTGAGGCTGCACTCCTCATGCGCCACGCTGAAGCCTGCGCTGTGTGGGGTGCTGGAGGTCCTAGGCTGCCACAGAGAAAGGAAAGTTAGACGAATCATCCGAGCACATGAAAGTGCGCGCATTTCCCCATTGAAATCACCGGCCGGTGGCATCCCGCCATTAGCAGGAAGTTACGGTCCATTATTTCTGAGCAACTAAACAGGCCAACTGCCTATATACAAGCCTTTAACAAAAATACCATTTAGCTGATGGATAAACAAATATAACGGAGCATCCTGCTGTCTTATTTTTCCACCTTCCTGCATATATACATCCTCTGGACCTGGCTGAAATCAGGAATAGAGCATGCAGACAAATCTGGAACCCAGTATGTATCTTCTCATTCCAAATGCACTGGGTTATCCTTCTAAAGTCTTGACAACAGGGCAATTCAGCACTTTGTTTATTGGCGGGGTTTATTTTTTAAAGGATAAATGTTCTCAAATGTACTTCAAGTCCTGTCTGTAAAATAAAAAGCACTTTTGCATCTTAATCTCTTGATATCAGAAACATGCTTTATCTAAAAGATAAAAGGCACGATTCGGGGCATTTAAAGAACACAATAATCAGTCTGTCTTGGCTAGCATCAAGGAGGATGTGTTACTTCGATCATTCAATCTGTTGTAATGTTGTTTTTCCTTTCAGACTAGTGAACCCATGTTGCCACCTGGCTCTGCCATCTGGCTTTCTCCTTTGTTCAGAGTCAGTCAGGAAGTTTGCATTGATTCTCGTTCCCCATGCGAAGGAATTCTCACTCAACAATAAAAAATAAAAGCCTTGGTGGGGTGCATTTGCTTTTCCAGATGCACGGTCAGACAGAAGCCATTTTTTTTACTGACAACCGAGCAAATTGCATTTCTTTAAAATGCCTTCTCGTATTCGTCATTCACAGGTTGTATTTGCATTTGATAGCCTTAAGTGAACCATATGGTGAAAAAACGTCCCGCTCCCAAAGAGACTTTTACGAAAACTTCCATACTTTGCCACTTCAAATAAAAAGCAAGCGAAACAAGACTAAAAAAAAACAAGCGAAAATTTAACTTGTGAAAATCAAGAGATTTTTGTGAAAAGTTCAGAACAAAACAAGTTGTCAAGTTGTCAAAAAAAAATTCCCAACTGTTTGATCCTGCCTGCAAAGAATGGGTCAGTTCAAACATCAAAAATTGAAGGCTGGCTTTGATGTCTCTTCAAAATATTCAGTAGAGCTGAATAATATTTCAGTGGTTGCAGAAATCACAACCTTTGAATTTTTTGTGACATCCAACATTACTCCATAGAAAGTTGGTTTAAATTACAATGGAAACAGATGTTCGAAAGGATTGAACCACTAAAAATAAAATAGCACTTACATTGCTCGAAGAGATTATTCTTTAATGGAATATTAAGGTGGCAACTTAAGCTGTGTTTCGCTACATATACGCACAGGGGCTGTAAAGAAAATGTGGTGCAATACTAAAACTGTCAAGCTCGAAAACAGGTAGCAATGTCCACACACAGAAGCCAGCGACTTCTGCTGGCACAGGGTTTTTTATTAGATTAACTCACATGGCAGGCTCCACAGATTTTGCACCATTAAATCCCACTGCAACACTTTACTTTACAGCAGCAAAGGTACAGTAAATGATTTTTAAACCTGCTGTGGAACTCACGGAAACCACTTTCCCCCTTAGCCATTGTATTGTTCAACTTGTTAAAAAGCAACTGATCGGCCACCACAACAGTGAAATAATTACATTATCTATGTTTTCCATAACTAAAAGCATTGCAAAATGCCATATCATGGATGAAGATCACAATCTGAAGTGCATTTCTCCATGCTAATTATTGTAATGGGCCTTGGAAAACGTGATTACCATGGTCATTCTTAATTTTCCACAGGGAGAGGAATAGGTCGCCTGTAGTCTACAGCTAGAACTTGCTGTATGGGAACATGTTCCAAAGTGCTTCAGGTTGGTATAATTGGACCAAAAAATAGATGCCAAGCCTAACTGAGTAATTACAAGAGGAGGACATAACAACGTAAAATAGGCCTCGGGGACAAGATACAGATAGAAGTGGGTGGATTCAAGTGCAGAGCAGATAATGCATGTGAATGGACAGAGGGGGGTTCAGGTAGATACAACAAAGATTAAGGGCAAAATCAACCTACCGTGCGGCGGCTGAACCGGGGTGCGACGCACCCAGTCCCCGGCTTACCACGCCTTCCAAGATTGAACGGGATCTTGCAAGACGTCACAATCTGGATCCCGTCCATTGTGGCCGAGATCCGTATTTGGCAAGTCTGCATATTCAACTAAGAAGCTAGTCTCTCTCTAATATGCACTCACCTGATCTACCCATGGCCATGGTATCTAATCCCTTTGCTTTGGAGACCCCAGGCAAGCGCCATTTAGCACTAGTCCCCATAAATGGGTACCAGGCAGAACGGTACTTGGGGCGGAGAGGGATCTCTCAGAGGATTGGAGGCACCTGGGTGGTTGGCCTCTGGGCAGGGTGGCACCATGGCACTGCCAACCGCACACACTGGCAGTTCCACCTGGGTGGCAGCCTGGCATTGCCAAGCTGGCATTTTGCCTGCGTTGGGGCCCTGCCTGTGTAGGGTGGCTTGAGGACCCCCTTAGAGGTGAGTTTGGGCATTGGGGAGTAGTCCGGGGTTGATGGATCTGGGTGCTATTTAAAAATGGTGTGGAAAAGTGGAGGAAATGTGATTGGGTGCAGTCTCAGGGAGGGTGGGGGGGCAGTTCCCACCAAGCCACCAAAAAAACACAAAGTCCTGTTAGGTAGCGGGGGGTTGTTCCTGCCACTACAAACAACGAGAATTACCCCTCTAATCCCACCCAGAACGGCACTCTGTTTTTCTTGATTAGACTGCGCCCTAAGAGAGGCATAATCCGGTCATAAGCAGAGGAAATATTTAGTACAAGATGCGATTCAATGGCCATGCGGTGCCCAAAAAAACAGCTTGCCACAGTGCAGCATGGCCAATAAAAGCCAGGAGACCCTGCTCCTGGGATCTATCCGGATCGCAGCACAAATGGGGACCAGACAGAACAGCACTCCTGGCAGTCGTAGGCCCCCGGTGCATGGCCTTTGGGGAGGGTGGTACCCTGGCACAGTTGGTGCCACCTGGGTGAAAACCTGTCACAGTTCCCAGGTAGCATTGCCAGCCGGCAGGGGCACTGACAGGTTGGCACTGCCAAGGTGGCATTTTTTGCATGGGTGCGATCTGGCTGGGAACGCCCTGTGCGGGCATTGGGGGGGGGGGGCTGCAGGGAGGGGGGGGGGGGGGGGGGGTGGAGCTCCTCAGTGTACAAATCGGAGCTATGTACGGCCTAGGCTGCACATTCCCCATTGAGGCCCCTTATATAATGCGAGTCGCATTTTGTAGCCCTGCCTTGCGAGTGCTGGGAAACAAGCAGCTGAACGTGCTCGCTGTGGGACTTTGTTCCCATTTAGTCAAATCGCGTCCACATTCTCCAAGTCACTCATTGATTAAAGTAAACCTCATCCAGCTAGAAGACAGCTAGAAGACAACAGAAGTAAAGGGGAACAAGTCAAACTATCAACAGTGCACATTGTGGATCCAGTGTACTAGCAAAGGAGTGAGGAGTGGAACCGGAATGAAAGGATGAAAAGCATTGAAGTCCAGGAGTCAAGAAAAGGCGAAAGGTAAAACCACAAACTCGGTGTAGATGAGGGAGCTAGTCTGAAGAACAGCTGTGAGAAAGTGAGGGTCGCAAACGATCAGAAGCAGTGGTAGGAGGTAAAAGCAAATTCCTGTGGATGCTGGAATCTGAAACAAAAACAGAAAATACTGGATAATCTCAGCAGGTCTGACAGCATCTGTGGCGACAAAGGGTCATCCAAACTCGAAACGTTAGCTCCCTTTTCTCTCCACAGATGCTGTCAGGCCTGCCTAGATTGTCTGGTAGGAGGTAGATCAACCCAGCCCAACAGAATCACGGCATCATTATGGCACAGAAGGAGACTATTCAGCCCATCGTGTCTGCATCAGCTCTCCTGATGAGCATTATGACACGGTGCCATTCCACTGCCTTTTCCCCATATCCCTGCACATTGTTTCTGTTGAAGCGATCATCTAATGCCCTCTTGAATGGCTCAATTGAACCTGCCTCCACCACACTTACAGGCCGTGAATTCCAGACCCAAACCACTCACTGGTGTGAGAAAGTATTCTTCCAACATCACATTTACTTATTTTACAAATCACAAAATGTGCGCCCTCTCGTTCTCCATCCTTTTGCAAGCGGGAATTCTCCCTATTAACTCTGTCCGGCCCCATCATGAATTGGAAAATCTTTATGAAATCTCCTCTGAGCCTTCTCTTCTCCAAGGAGAACAATTTATCTTCACAATTGAAGTTTCTCATCCCTGGAATAATTCCTGTAAACCTCTTCTCCACTCTCTCCAAGGCAACTTTAATATCCCCCTCGAGACCTAAGGGATGGGAATGTCCATCTTCCCCATGCTCCTTGAGGAGTACACACTCCCCCACTGGGGCTGGGATATCCTAATTAACCAGTGTAAATAAAGTCAGCTAGTAAGGCACCGACCGACTTGGAACTTGGTCGGGGTCTACAGGGTAGTGTATATATCATTTATATGAATAAAACGTTGTCCTTATTTTACTCAGTGTGGACTCTCTGTGACCTTGTTAAAGCAACCATGGATAACAAATAAACCCCACCAGTTCAATTTAATCCAGGAACCATCCCAAGCACAGAATTAGGGACTTCGGCAAAAAAGATTTTTAAATTACATGATAGCTTCAGGATTAGATAAACGGACAGATGTTGAATAAGTGAATACGCTACTGTACTCAGTAGGTCTGATTGCCAATGACATGTTTGTAAGGCAAGGAATAAATGAATCATCAGATGTTCTGAAATCCTCCAACACCTATTTTAACCAAAGAAATAACAAGGGGCAGGATTCTCTGACCCCCTGCCGGGTCGGAGAATCGCCGGGGGGGGGGGGGGGGGGGGGTGGGGGGGGGCGTGAATCCCGCCGCCGCCGCCGTTCGCCGAATTCTCCAGCACCGGAGATTTGGTGGGGTCGGGAATCACACTGCACCAGTCGGCGGCCGCTCGCAGCGGCCCCCCCCCCCCGGCATTCTCCGGCCCGCTGGTTCTTTTCCAGTCCCTCCAGCGTAGATCAGGCTAGGTCCCTTACCGGCGGGACCTGGCGACGTGGGCGGGCTCCAGGATCCTGGGGGTGGGTGGGTGCAGGGCAATCTGGCCCCGGAGGGTGCCCCCATGGTGGCCTGGCCCGCGATTGGCGCCTACCAATCTACAGGCAGGCCTGTGCCATGGGGGAACTCTTTTCCTGCGCGTTGGCCGTGTTAGCCTCCACAATGGCCAAAGCGTAGGTGAACCCCCCCTGAGCATGCACGGGGATGGCGTCAGTAGCCGCTGACGCTCCTGCGTATGCGCGGACTCTGCCGGCCGGCAGAGTCCCTTTGGCCACGGCTGGCGTGGCGCCAAAGCCTTCCACGCCAGCCAGCGGGGTGCAAACCACTCCGACGCCGGCCTAGCCCCTGAAGGTGCAAACCGAAGCCGGAGTGGTTCACGCCACTCTGTCCCACCAGGAACCCCCGCTGGGTACGTGAGAATCCAGTCCTAGATATTAGAGGAAGCAAAATTCAACAATCAGTTCCAATAGCCTGGAATATCCATTGATTCTTTTATAAATTAATTTTGCAGGTTGGCTGAAGAATGTGATGATGATTACCTTAAGCCAGAGTTGATAGAGACTGAATAGTTGTTAGAGTGGCTGATTATGATGTTTTGGACATAATATATGCAAAAGTAGATCTGATTTTAGAAAAAGGCCATCCAAATAGGCAGTCTGAAATCTGTCAACAATACCAATCCATTTTACAAGGTGAGTTTAAGAGCAGCATGAATTGTCCAACACATAAAGCGACCAAAGGAGACTGCAGGGCAAGGAAGACAATACCCAATCTGATCTCAAGATGGTGTGAGGCTGTTTCAGTGTTGTGGAACCAAATGACCTCAGAAAAGAGCGACATCTAGCAATCTCTGTGCAGTGTAGCAACAGAAACTGGCTGGGATACTCTGGAAGGCTGTGTAAGGCTAAGGTATCTTCGGTCATTATGAGGAGGTTAAGAGCAACAGAGGAATTCCTGCACAAGAGAGAAAAGGATTGGTCTCCAATTATGTACAAACTATCTAGATGTGCAGAGGACCCCAAAACAGACTACGAGGTTGAGGTGTCACTTGAGAAAAAGGCCCCATTATGCCTCTTGGGCAGGGATAAGATTTGCAGATTCTCCTTTTGGAAAACTGGCATCTCAATAAACCGCCACTTCACCAAATTCAAAGTTGACACAGGAGCATGTGTTACAGTCCAATCGATAAGGGATCATGGTTGAAACATCTGGCTATTAACGACAGCCACACTACTCTGGAGGATTAGTGGAGGATTCTACTCATAGACATGATCCCAGAATGACTCCAGTGTAGAGACAAGCAAATATTTGAAATATTGTACATCATCTGAAACCAATACATTTCTCTCTTGAGCAGAGATTCCTGTGTTGGCCTTAACCTCCACAAAATGGCAGAAGGTGTCAAAACAATCTCTGTCGTCAGCTACACAGGGAACTGCAAATTCTCATGTGGTCCATTAATGAAGAGACTTGTGACTGGGACTTCAGTTCTGTATTGTCTTCACTCTTCACAGAGCCGGCTTGTCGAACTCCCTTGCAGATAGCAGAGCCTCCTCTTCAGATAAGTACCACCATACTTCAAGCAGCAGACACATATGAGAATGGCCAACAATCGAACCTTGGGCTACAATGGGCGTTTTCACACAAGCTGGGAACATCGTGGCAATGAAATTGCAATTTTCAGCAAAAACTCACAATAGCAAGACAATGCTGGAACAGGAGAGCAGTGGCTTTCAGCTCGGTGTCATACAAGGGCACAGGAACGTACATAGTGTAGCAAGGAAAGGCAAAGTGCAGGTTGAGATCATGAAGGAGAAAATTCAAACAGAATAGAGATACACTGCGGCGGACCCCACAGAAAATGAAAACAGTGTTCATACTATGAAGGAATCGAGTGAAGGAATGGGAGGAAGGAAGGGACAAGCCTATGGTGTCCAAACAAAAGAGATGGGTTGTTCATAAGGAAAGGTTCAACTCCAAGGAGTGCAAAGCAAACTAAGATAGACAACCATGTTGTCGGACCACATATTACTAGGAGTTCAACGAGTTCAACATCAAACCACCAAAACTTGAACAAAGCAACCTAGGCCACCACTCATTCTCAAAATGTGACCAGAACAAGACTTAGAAGAATTGACAAGCCTCCAGACCTTCAGAATTGATAAAATCAGAGACCTGGGGCGAAATTCTCCAACCCCACGCAGGGTCGGAGAATCGGCCGGCGGCGCCGATATTGCCGCTCCCGCCATGTTAAAAATTCTCCCACCCGCCATAAAACAGCGTTCTTCAAATCCCACCGCCCGCCTCGGAGAACGGCTGGCACCGGCGGGATGCCATTGTTTTTTTAAGCTTTTTTATTCACCGGCCCGGATGTGCCGAAGTCCCGCCGACGTGACCCGTGAAAGGTGAAACCACGTGGATGAGGTTAGATGGAGGATGATTTGGGAGGGGGGTGGGGGTGGTTCAATGCAGTGCCCCTGAGGAATGCCAAACCCTCCCTCTTTTCCCCGCCCCCACACCTGGGGTAAACACAGAACCTAAACCGCACTGTAAATCTGTGCCAGTGCACAGGGGGATCAAATAGCTCTGGAACAAAGGGCAGGATGAAGAGAATGTGAGAGAGAGAGAGGAGAAAGAGGGAGGGAGGAGAAAGGGGGAGGGAGGAGAAAGGGGGAGGGAGGAGAAAGAGGCCAAGGGGGTGGGGAGGCAGAATGAATCCAAATTCCTGCTTATTTCCTCAGACTCTTCAAAAGGTTGTTTCTCCCCAGGATTAGAAAAGGTGCCTTTATAATTCACAGCGCAGAACCCTTTCTGCGCTGTGAATTATAAAGGCAGAACCCAGAAACTTTGCCAAAAGTTTTTCCCTCTCTCTCCGCGCGTTTTTCCTGTTGTTGTGAAACTGACCTGAAATCGCAGAGGCTGAAGCAGAAATAGACAAATCCAGACACATCTCCCACCCCGGGATCCCAGCATTTCCCTCTGCATTCTAACCAGGCAATATTCCTGGGTTTAGGCAGATTGCAATCTACTCACCAAAGCCCTGCTCTCAGCCAGAGGGCGGACGGGACTCCCTCTCTCTGTCTCTCTCTCTCTCTGTCTGTCCCCACAATCTCCCTCTCTCTCTCTCTCTCTCTCACAAACAAAGACAAGGCAGCTGGGAGGAAGGAGAGCCTTGAGGAAGATCTGCTGATGCCCCCATCCAATGGATGCCCGGGGCCAACGCACCGTCGTCCCCCCTGCACGCTGCTGCCCCCTACCCCTACCCCCCTACCTCTACCCCTACCCCTACCCCCTACCCCCCCTTCCCCCCCACCCCCCCTCCCCCCCACCCCTACCCCCCTACCCCCCTCCCCTACCCCCCTCCAACGCCGGGCGGCGTTGATGATGTTGCCCGACGTCAACCGACGCGCCACTTCCGCAGCGGGTGAAAATGACGCGTACAGCGTCACTCCGCTGCTGGCCCTTTCGGGACGGGAGATTTAGGGCTTATAAGCGGGCCCCGACGCTGGAGTCACCAGCTCCGTTTTTGCCCGCCGGTCAAGGGCGTCACGAAGGTCTTCGGTGAATTTCGCCCCAGATGGGGAACGAAGGAGTAGCACATAACCAGAGATTGTACTGTAAATATGCTTGCTAAAGGCTTGGTGGAGGTGTAGTATAAGGGTGTTTGATGTGCCAAGGTTTAATGAGGGACCGGAGAACAGTACTACTCACAGTTTTATGTAAAGAGTCATGTGACAAGAGACCTTCACGCAGAGCAGACAGGATCGGGCATGGAGCAGACATAAACTAGAGAATTGTATTTAAGTAAGAATGGAGTTAGCTCCTAGTGTGGACTATACCCTATATATACATCTGCTACCAATAAACACTAAATATTCAACCCTTCAAACCTTTGAACCTCTTTGTGACCTACTAAACAAACATTTACAATACTAATTGCAGTGTTCCATTAAAATATGCTCAAGAGACTTAAACAGGAGTCTACAGCTGACCAAGACTGTGATCTATAGAGTGAACTCTAGTAATTTATATTTACAACTTGGAAAAGAGTATAGATACTTCCACAGCGAATGCTACTTGCTGAGCAAGCCAGATCCCAGAGGGAAACCTGACTTACTGACCATCATAAAAATGTGGAGGAAAAGCTAATCCCAGAAGTACAGAACTCCAGTAACACCTTGAAGATTGTAACAATAAGGGACTTATTAACAAGAAGAAAAACTTAAGCACATAAGATTAAAGTTACACAATTAAAACAATGTTAACCAATCTACTCCGCAAAAAACACTTGTTCAGAACACACAAGAAAACACATTTTGGCAACAATTCCATTATAGATGTTTAACTATAAAAATCCAGCAATATTACCCAAGGCATTAACTGCTGTCATTTTAGTAAGCAGCACCTGATTTCCAAAACACGTTCACTCCACTGAGGAAATCCAAGAAGGTTCAGGAACATTGCTCTCTGAAAAAGACTTTTCCAGCTTGACTAGATGGGTGTTGCAAATTTCAGAATTCTTCCCCAGCACTGAGCTCATATCAGGACTTTGCCTCTATAGAGCCACCATAACTTAGCTTAATGCTCCTTCTTAAATATCCTTCTCCCTTTTCATCTCAGATTCCATTGTCCTCAGCACCACTTTGAACTTAACTTATCCAAAATATAAAAATCATTTATGTTTTCCCATTGCCTCCACTTTCTGAACAAATAAAATGTAATAATCTCACCCACTTTATTTATGAAAGCTTTGTATGTTCAAAAGTTCTTAAACTCCCCTTTGAAATTTAACAGCTGAAAAGCCAAGTCCCTGCGTATTTCTTAATGCAATTTTTAAAAACCCAACCTATTTACTTGTGAATCCAATTTCGCCATAGATTCTCATTACAAATGTTTCCAACTAGCACCTTTCCCTCTTACTTCTCACAGACAAGTTATCTCTATTAAGCTTCTCTCAGTTGATTTAAACATGGGCACACACACAAAGACACTCACACACATACCTCAAAGTATCAAAGGGAATATTGATGGAAGCTGAAAATTGTGCATAGTTTTCATTATTGTCAGGCAATTATTGTCATATTCATGAAAAAGACTGTTATGAAGATTCCTTTGAGTGTTGCTTTAATGTAATTTACTGGATGCAGAGTTGTTGAAGTTGTTAAAATTTCCTGTGAATAACATTAGTTTCTCAAATACTTTGATCACTGAATGCAATGAAATCTCGGTGCACTATCAAAATCATCAAACGGCAGCAACATGGCAGAATCTAGTTCAAACTGTCAGGTTGCCTTGCACCATTGCAAATGTTGATGAATCAATTAACTGCAACTGCAAAACCTTGCAAAAACCTTTTTCACAAAACTGACAGAAGTCTCAGCACAGAATAACCTTTCTGATTAAACAATTTAATCTGATTTTTAAGAAAATTATAAACACAGGCACCTGGAGCAAATAAACTGCCCGATAATATAAATTATGGGAGTGGTAATGTACTCCACCCAGCAGAAAGTGGGCAGAATGGGATCTAAAATCCAAGTCGTGCACTTTGGTCTTTTTCCTCCTCCATTTCTATAAAAATCCACACAGAGAGGACTCCCCAATGGAATCCCTATTTAAAATTATTATTGTAGCAACAAGGGGCTGGTTTAGCTCACAAGGCTAAACCGCTGGCTTTTAAAGCAGACCAAGCAGGCCAGTAGCGCGGTTCGATTCCCGTACCAGCCTCCCCGGACAGGCGCCGGAATGTGGCGACTCGGGGCTTTTCACAGTAACTTCATTGAAGTCTACTCGTGACAATAAGCGATTTTCATTTCATTTTCATTTCAACAAGCCATTAAACAACCAAATTATTGACAATATACTTCAAAAATAGATAGGACTTAATAAGGCGGGGGGGAGGGGGGAGACGTCAAGAAAATGTCACCTCAAGTCTATTCCCAAAACATTGCAGTGTCTCATGTCATAAATGCTGACATCTGTAAGCCTGGAATGTTTTCATTGTGTGTTCTATGCAATGAACACAGTGCACAGTGGATTTCTGGTTGAAATCACAGAAATTTGTAGAATACATATGAACATCCAAATAGGAGCAGCAGTATGCCATTCAACCTCTTGCCTGCTCTATCATTCAAAAAATAATAGCTGATCCGTTTGTATTTCAAGTGTTACATTCCCATCCATTCCCTTTGATTCCCTTGTTCATCAAGAATCTATCTAACTCTGCCTTAAAAACATTCAGTAGCCCCACTTCCACCGCTTTCCGAGACGGAGGTTCAAAGTCACACAATCCTCCGAGAGAAATAAATTCTCCTCATCTCTGCCCTGTAAGGGCAATCCCTAAATTTAAAACAGTCTCCCTTAGTTCTGGACCCAGCCACAAAAGGAAACAACCTTTCCACGTCCACCTTTCCAAGGCCATGCAGGATCTTATGTACTTCAATCAAATCACCACTCACTCTTCCAATCATCAGCAGACACAAACACAGTATTTCTAATCTTTCCTCATAAGACAACCCGTTTTATTCTAGGTACCATCTAGTAAACCTCTTCTGAACTGTGCCCAAAGCATTTACCAACCACAGCTGCACACAATATCCAAGACATGGGGCAGGATTCTCCAGTCCCCTAGTTTAGTGTTTCTCGGCAATGTGCCGTTGGCTAGCGGCGGGATTCTATAATCCAGCCGCTTGTCAATGTGAATTCCCATTGAAGCCACCCCACACTGTTGGAAACCCATGGGTGCGAAACATAGGAACAGGAGGAAGCCATTCAGTCCCTCAAACCTGTCCCACCATTCAATGAGATTGTGGTTGATTTGTCACCTAATTCTATATACCTACTTTTCGCCCATTTCCCTGAATATTTTTGCTTTAAAAAAATCTTTCTATCTGAGATTTAAAATAAACAATTGATTTAGCATCAACTGCTGCTTATGGGAGAAAGTTCCAAGCCTCAACCACCCTTTGAGTGAAGAATTTCTTCCTAACATCTCTCCTGAATGGTCCAGCCATAATGTTTAGACTGAATGCCCTAGTTTTAGAATCTCTGTAATGAACTCCAATTGGCTTTATTGGTTGGCCAATTGGAGTATGAGCTCCCTCAATGATAGCTCATTGAGGGGGCCCATATAATCACTATAATCATTGTGAGCCAGTCTTGAGTTGACTGGACTGCTAGCAGCACTGTTTGTAGCTGCTCCTGTAATATTGTTATTGTAAATAAATATTGGTGTGGTGACGGAACTCCTGCCTCCCGTGGATTACTACAGTGGCGACGAGGTAAACTACGAATTTTGCGGAGACCAGCTGCCGCACTTGGAGGGTAAGCCTTGCCATTTTTAAAATGCCATTTTTTGGGAGGTTAGAGGCATTCGACCCGGCTATTGAGGACTGGTCCCAGTATGTGGAGAGAATGTGTTACTTCTTCTGGGCAAATGATATACTGACGGACGAAAGGAGATGGCTTATCCTGCTGTCGGCGTGTGGACTCTCCGCTTTCGCCATTATACGTAGTCTGACTTATCCCGATGCGCCGGATATGAAAACTTTACAAGAAGTAACGGAATTGGTGAAAGAGCACTACGACCCAAAACCACCCCTCATTTTGCGTAGGTACAGATTCTACACAGCGAAGCGGGAAGACAGGGAGTCAGTCACGAATTTCTTGCCCCGCCTGAGAAGGCTGGCGGAAAAATGTGAGTTCGGCCCGACGCTAAATGAAATGCTTCGTTCCGGTTAATGTGTGGTATAAACGACCTCACAATACAGAAATGCCTGTTGGCGGAAACGGAGCTAGACTGCAGGCAGGCGTTACAGCTCGCACTGTCCCTAGAAAAGGCAGCAAGTGGGGCGCAGGAACTACAGGGCACGCCAATGGAGGTAGATACCTGTGAGAGGGACAACCACAATGTGTCCTGCTACCAGATAGCCGCTCTCAGGAAATACCTGAGGAATAGAGGGAAAAAGGAAAACCCCAAAACTGCCCCCAAGTCTGCCAGGACTAACTGGAGACAGAGGGAAGTACCGGCTGAGGCTCCCCCAACAGAGAAGGACCGTTTCTGGTACCAGACAGAGTGGGGTAACAACGACAGAAACCCTAGAAGGAGGTGGCAAAAGAGGAATAGCAGGTGGGGACGCAGGGAAGTACACAATCTAGACGCCCCATCCTCCTCCGAAGGGGAACAATTATATAATATTACAACGAAAAAAGCAGAACCCATTAGGATTACCCCACGGGTGAACGGGCGGCTGACAATAATGGAAATAGACACGGGTGCGGCCGTATCAGTAATGGGAGTGGCAGCATTTAGAAAAATCAAAGATGGACTCCAGCCACTAACCCTAACAAAAACATCGACAAAACTTAAAACCTACACTGGGGAACCCCTGGAAGTTCTCGGCACGACTCATGTACCTGTGGAATATGAGAAACAATTGCTCAGATTACCGTCGACGATAGTAGAGGGCTCCGGACCGAGCTTAATTGGACGGAACTGGCTGAAAGACCTAAAATTAGATTGGATGAAGATTTTCCAGAGTGGAAGCGGGCAGTTGAGTGGAGTACTCCAAAAATACCCGGATGTCTTCCAGGAAGGTTTGGGGGAAATCATAGGCGCCAAAGCAACTTTGCACGTGGACCCAGAAGCCCTTCCGAAATTTTGTAATGCCAGGCTGGTACCTTTTGCATTAAGGAAGAAAGTAGATGACAAAATAGAAAGGTTACAGCGCGACGGCATAATCAGACCAGTACAGTTCTCAGAATGGGCAGCGCTGGTGGTACCAATTTTGAAGCCAGACGGCTCAAGACGTCTCTGTGGAGATTTCAAACAGACAGTAAACAAATACGCACTGCTGGACAAATACCCAATCCCAAAAATAGACGACCTATATGCCAAATTGGCAGGTGGGCTTTTATTCACAAAACTAGACATGAGCCACGCCTACCTGCAGTTAAAACTGGACAAGGGCTCCCAGAATTTTGCTACGATCAACACCCTGAAGGGCCTTTTTCGTTATACTAGGCTACCTTTTGGAGTGTCATCAGCCTGCGCTATATTCCAGCGTACGATGGAAAATATTCTGCAGGGACTACCGCAGGTGGCGATTTATTTGGACGATGCCTTAATCACGGGTAGGACAAACAGGGAACACTTAAGGAACCTGGAGGAAGTGCTCAGGCGTTTCGCAAAGGCAGGCGTACAGCTAAAAAGGGAAAAATGTGTTTTTCTGGCCCCACAAGTGACGTACCTGGGATATAAAGTAGACGAGTCAGGCTTACATCCATTAGAAGACAGAGTAAGGGCAATAAAAGAAGCCCCAGCTCCCACCACGGTCCAGGAGTTACGATCATTTCTAGGGTTGGTAACCTATTATGGAAAATGTATTGAAAATAGGGCGTCCATCCTAGAACCCCTCCACCAGCTACTAAAAAAGGGGCAAGAATGGAAATGGTCCACCCGCCAAAACCGAGCATTTAGGGACATTAAGGAACATCTGTCATCCGAAAATGTCCAAGAGCATTATGACCCAAGGAAGGAATTGGTGGTCACTTGTGATGCATCCTCCTACGGGGTAGGAGCCGTCTTAGCCCATAGAGGAAGGAATGGGGAAGAACGGCCAATAGCCTATGCTTCGAGGACCTTGGAGATGGCTGAGAGGAAGTACGCCCAAATCAAGAAGGAAGGACTGGCGGTGATATTCGCAGTAAAAACATTTCACCAGTATCTGTACGGGCGGAAATTCACCATGGTGACGGACCATAAGCCGTTATTAGGGTTATTAAAAGAAGACAAGTCAATACCCCCGATTGCATCAGCTAGAATCCAACGCTGGGCGTTGCTACTGGCGGCATATAGATGCGTTCTGGAGCACAGACCGGGAACGCGAGTAGCACATGCAGATGCTTTGAGCAGACTTCCCCTCCCGGACACTCCACCGCAAATACCAAAAGTAGAGGAGACAGTAATGACTCTAAATTGTTTGGACACCCTACCAGTAGATGCACAACATATTCGGTTGTGGATGCAAAAAGACCCAGTTTTAGCCAAGATGAAGCATTTACTGCTAACAGGGGAACTGGAAAGACCAATGGAGCCCCAGATGCACCCATACTGGTGCAGAAGGGACCAAATAACCGTAGAAGACGGTATCCTATTATGGGGAGCCCGGATAATCGTCCCAGCTCAGGGCCGTCAGGCAATCTTAACTGAGTTACATCACGGACACCCAGGCGTGTCTAAAATGAAGATGCTAGCCCAAAGCTACGTTTGGTGGCTAGGTTTGGACACAGACATAGCAGCCTTGGTACGTCGGTGCCAGGAGTGCCAACAGGGGCATGGCCCGTGGGAATGGCCAGACAGACCGTGGACCCGTCTGCATATTGACCACGCCGGCCCTTTCATGTGCTCGATGTTTTTGGTGATAGTGGACGCCCACTCCAAATGGTTGGACGTCCACCGGGTAAACACGGCAAGTACAGCATCGACAATTGAAAAGCTCAGGGCCTCGTTTGCAACACATGGACTTCCGGAGGTATTGGTGCCGGACAACGGAACGGCTTTCAGAAGTGGGGAATTTGGAAAATTCCTGAAGGAAAACAAAGTCCGTCACATCAAAACAGCCCCTTACCATCCAGCGACCAACGGCCTGGCAGAGAGAGCGGTCCAGACACTTAAAGCGGGACTCAAGAAGCAACCGGCTGCGTCAATGGACACAAAGCTCTCCCGCTGGCTGTTTGATTACAGGTCCACACTGCATTCCACAACGGGCATACCGCCAGCTGAACTCTTAATGGGGAAGGCGGCTGCGAACGAGGCCGAGTCTCCTTTTCCCAAATTTAACGGGGAAAGTGGAGAAACAACAGGAGGCCCCACGCAGGGGGCATGATAATAGTCGGCAGCAGAGACATTTCCAGGTGGGGGCACTGTTTTGGGTCAAGAATTATGGGAATGGACCAACGTGGGTCAAAGGCACGGTAGAGTCCCAAACGGGGCCCATATCCTATGAGGTTTCGATAGGAGGTAAGGTGCTGAAGAAACACCTAGACCAAATAAGGGCAGCGGAACCACACCTGGAGGCAGGCGAAGCAGGACCGCCTCAAGCTGGGATAGCCCAGGCGGAAAGGATACCCACACCCCAGCCCCGAGCAATTTCTACAGACCCCGTCATCCAGTCATCAGAGTCGGAGATGGACACACTCGACGAGGCCGCCGCGACACCTCTCCCCGAGGAGGAGGAAGAACAACTTCCAAGGAGGTTGTCAAGGAAAAGACGTGCACCTATAAGGTACACCCCCCCCCCCCCCCCCCCCCCCCCCCCACTTCGGAGAACGACACAGAGGTGACAGACCCAGACATGAGGAGCAGGAAGAAGCTCAGAGGAATGCCAGCTGGCAGGAATTCCTCGGACCTTGGGGGGGAGGGGTGTAATGAACTCCAATTGGCTTTATTGGTTGTCCAATTGGAGTATGAGCTCCCTCAATGATAGCTCATTGAGGGGGCCCATATAATTACCTTTGTAGGCTTTGTGAGCAGTCTTTAGTTGACTGGACTGCTAGCAGCACTGTTTGTAGCTGCTCCTGTAATATCGTTATTGTAAATAAATATTGGTGTGGTGACGGAACTCCTGCCTCCCATGGATTACTACAATCTCCAACCAGCGGAAATAGTTTATCTTATCTGCCCTGTCTTTACCTGTTAATATCTCAAATACTTAGATCAGATCACTCCTTAGCCTTTGAAATTCTAGAGAAAACAGGTCTAATTTGAGTAATCTCTCCTCGTAACTCAACCCCTGTAGTCCAATTATCATTTTTGTAAACTTACTGGCCTCCTTCTGCACTGTAGGGATTTTATGATTCAATACATTGCACTCCCTCCAAGGCCAAAATATTGTTCCAAAGGTTTGGTGCCCAGAACTGCTCACAGTAACCCAAGTGGGGCCAGCCAGGTTTTCTTTTATAGCTGCAGCATATCCCCTGTGTCTTTATATTTCAATCCTCTAGATATAAAGGTGAAGATTCCATTACCTTTTTTGATTAGTTTCTGCACTTTTTCCTGTCATTTTAAGGACCTTTGCATCTGAACCCCCAAGTCTCTTCGGGCATCCACTGCCCCTTTGCTCTATCCTCTTTTGGTGCAAAATTGATAACCTCACACTTGCCTACTTTAAATTACATTTGCCACAATTATGCCCATTCACCTCATCTGTTAATATCTCCTTGCAATTTTATGCTGTCATCTAGGCTGTGTACAATGCCACCTAATTCTGTATCATCTACAAATTTTGATATATGGCTTTCTTGGCATCATCCAAGTCATTGATGAATCGTGTGAATAATCGAGGCCCCAACTAGTGGTACATCACTAGTCACCTCTCCTGCCAACTTGAGTATTTACCCATTATCTCTACTCTCTGTCGCTTGCCAATCAGCCAGTTTCCTAAACATATCAATAATTTGCCTTTGACTCCGTGGGCTTCATAGAATCATAGAATTTACAGTGCAGAAAGAGGCCATTCGGCCCATTGAGTCTGCCCTGCCCCTTGGAAAGAGCACCCCACTTAAGCCCACGCCTCCATCCTATCCCGTAACCTAGTAACTCTACCTAACCTTTTGTTTTGGACACTAAGAGCAATTTATCATCACCAATCCACCTAACCTGCACATCTTTGGACTGCGGGAGGAAACCGGAGCTCCCGGAGGAAACCCACGCAGACACGGGAGGTTGTGCAGACTCCGCACAGACAATGACCCAAGATGGGAATCAAACCTGGGACCCTGGAGCTGTGAAGCAACTGTGCTAACCACTGTGACACCATGCTGCCCCTTGGGTTTCTCATGTGGGACTTTATAAAAATGCCTTCTGGAAGTCCATATAAATGGCACCCATAGACATTCCCCTGTCCACTACCTTAGTCATTTCCTCAAAAAATGCAATAAGATTAGTCAGGCATGACCTTCACAAATCCATGCTGGTTCACCTTGATTGACCAAAATTTTTCAACGTGTTCAATTATCCCATCCCTGATAATAGACTCAGCAATTTCCCCATCACAGACACTAGGCTAACTGATCTATAATTCCCTGGTTTCCCCCTTTCACTCTACTTAAACAGTAGATCTACTTAAAAAGTGGATGCCCAAACTATAATCGTACAAAGTTCCCTAAATTCAGGAATATTCCTTCTGGATTGGAAAATTGCACATGTCAATCAACCTTTTACAATGGTTACAAGCTCCTTGTTTTGCCTTCTCTGTTTGGCATTTATTTCTGGCCTGGTCCCCTGCCTCTCTCTCTCTTTTGCTTCCTGATCACCCCCCCCCCCCAACTGCACTCTCTTCTAGTCGTCTGGTATGCCCTCTCTCTTCAACAATTATTTTATCCTGTTCCTGTTTACATAGAATTTACAGTGCAGAAGGAGGCCATTCTGCCCATCGAGTCTGCACCGGCTCTTGGAAAGAGCACCCTCCCCCCTACCCAAGGTCAACACCTCCACCCTAGCCCCATAACTCAATAACCCCACCCAACACTAAGGGCAATTTTGGACACTAAGGGCAATTTATCATGGCCAATCCACCTAACCCGCACATCTTTGGACTTTGGTTGGCATGGCACCGTGTATTCTGTTATTTTCTGGGCATTATTGGGCTCTATGCCTCTTTTTTATTATCCACCCCCCCCCCCCCCCATCCCTTTTCGGTTGCATTTGTTGTTATACCATGGCTTCCCTCTCACGTCCTCTGGCTTATTGGCTGTTGGCTACAAACAGATCTTGCAACAACTGGGTGAATGGCTCCCACATTTTGTGGAAGTCTTCTTCCAACCCCCGGATGGTGAATTTGATTTCCTCCATTTGGAGAAATAGGTCAGACAGCCAGTCTGCTGATTGCCAGCTGAGCAGGATTCTCCAGCGGGCAAATCAGGAGGCAAAGGCAAGGGCATCGGCCCTCCTCCCATGATGAGATCTGGCTGTTCTGATACCCCGAAGACTGCCACTCGGACATGGCTCCACCCTTATCCCCGTCAGCTTGTGCATGGCCTGTGATATTTTCTCTCAGCAAGCCTTGTCAGCTAGGAGGGCCATGTCCAACCTCCATGGGGGGCATTGGACATCGCCCATCTCCAACCTTTC
Organism: Scyliorhinus canicula; assembly: GCF_902713615.1. Lineage (NCBI taxonomy): Eukaryota > Metazoa > Chordata > Chondrichthyes > Carcharhiniformes > Scyliorhinidae > Scyliorhinus > Scyliorhinus canicula. The sequence continues at coordinate 69,878,174 of NC_052156.1, read as the reverse complement.
ATAATATTTTTTAGTAGCTCTTATGAAGTGCTTTGTGACTCTTTTGTAAGCCCTTTCTTTTAGTTTTATGGTGCCCCTAACCTCTTGGCCATGTTTTTTTTAATGAAGCAGAACCTTTTCCTCTTGGGGTATATACTTGTTATGTATCTCATTCAATGTTTCTTTAAATATTCTCCGCTGATCTTCAGTCATTTGACCCATGAACACATCTGCCCCATTTACCATGGACTGTCTCTGCTTCATCCCGTTAAAGTCAGCCTCACTCAAGTCTACAATTCTAGTATATGGAACGTGCTTTTCACTGTTAAACGTTACACTGAATTGAATCATGTTGTGATCACTATTTGATAAGTGTTCGCACACAGTTAGGCAGCTAATTAAATTAGGCTCCTTTCTAATGACACATACGTTGCCAGTGGTAAAATTGAATCGCAATGGCTGTAGTCGCACCAATATCCAGCAAAATTGAAGCACAGCAACCTTGCCTCCTGTATGCATCCCACTGTGTGAGATTTAAAAATTACAATGAAATGTTTGCCCAGTTTTGAGCTGCCTGAAATTCTGACACATGGTGCAGGATGGGCATTGAAATCAGCCTCCTCATGACTGTCCAGCTGTCTCCCAGCATTACCACCGGCGATGCTGATTGGAAAGTTTTCTTCAGTACATTTTGTTGCGGCTTTTGGCATTGATCACTGCCTCATGGGTGGAGAGGGATTGTCATAGAGATTGTAGAAATAGCTTTCTGAATGTTCCAACTTTAAAACAACAAGTTGTGTAGAAATTTGGGTTCTTGAGGTATTATTGCTTGATGAAGAGAAAATTGTCCCATTTTAACCCGTCCTGGAACAGTGATAGATAATCCAGTAAGTCTTGCATGACCTTTGATAGCATTAATCTATTGCATCTTTCTCTTCTTCGTAGAGTAATGCCTGACTGAATTTTAGCTCATCATGGTGAATCAGAGTTTTACTTCACTGTCATTCAGCTACAGGGACCTCTCGTCCCCAAACTAAATTATTGCATTTCCGAAGGCTTTATAAATTACAGTGACAGCTTGACTTTTTTCTGCCAAATCTCCTTGGGAGTTTCTCTTCCAGCAGTTTAGAACAGCGTGGGAGGATTTATACTGAAATTTCAAAGATTTATTTTCTTAAATAAAATCCATGCAGGCAAACATTTGTTTACTGAACAGGCAAGATGAGCTACACAGACAACTGCATTCATCCACTGATAGGTCCAAACATATGCCAATGGCCCAGGTAAGTGGTGGGATGACCCCCTTGATTCTATAGCTTGACCAATTTACATCCTTTTGTTTGCTTTCCTGCACAGTTTCCCTTATCTCTGCACTGAGCACATAATCATCTGGATGGCAGTAATTCAGAAGTGCATAAGTTCACTCAACAGCGTTTCAGGTTGGTAATAGGCAGCCCAATGGGTAAAGATGATGGTGGAATGAGTTACTCTAAGTTTTACATGCACAAAGTATGCATTCTGCTTCAGCCTGTTTGGCTCAAGTTTCACTCATAAAACAAGAATTCTTTAATAGTATGTGGGCATCATTGGCATCACTTGCTCTTGTTAGAAGCTACATGTATTTATCTTTCTAGCTAGGTTTTTTCCTCATACATAGGTTTTCTCCTTTTTTTTCGTCATTCATTCCTAATTCTTAAAATCTGTCATAACCTTTAACCTACCACTTAGCCTTGCCAAATTGTTTCATACAATTTGATCATATTCTGTCCTCTGCAAGCAAAAATAAAAGTCCAGGTACTGTGCCTTTTTAAAATTAGACAAAAGGCATTGCAGGGGAGTGGGGGGGGGGGGGGGTGGGGGGTGCAATCATTTTCGGGTACATTTTCCATGGTAATGCCTCAACCAATCAGAGTCAACTGGCCAACCAATCAGCACCCTTTTCTCATGCAGTATAAATTGTTTTTCCCTTTGAAACTTAACATTCTTGCATCTGTCCCGGTGAGTGCAGGTGAAAAGCTTCAGCAGCATGTCTCTTTTTGTTTCAGAAGTACTCAAGTTCTGCACAGCCAAGTGATTTGATTGAAAATGATTTCAACTGTCCTCCTCCATCAGTGCAAAGCAAATGCAATCTCAAAGTAAAGAGCCACATCAGAAATAAAGAAAAACAATATGAAAATCAGACCGACAGGCACTGAGAAATAGCTTGAAACAAATGTTTCTGATAGATTCTACATATTGCATCTGCCACAATTTTGATTGGTTTATAATCTTACTGCAACTATTTTTACCTGACCCTGCCCAAACTCCTCTGTGATATTTAAATTAGAATTGTACATTCTGAAAATGTCAGCTGTCAAGAAACTGCTGAAAAAGCAGAATGTGCTGGAAGCGTGGCTCTTGTTTGGAATATCAGCTGATTACAATGGTCCACAGTTGAAGCACGTCTATACTTGAGCATTCCTGTTGTTATTTAGTATTGCACCGGTCTGAGAAGGGGCATTGCACTTTCTGCACTATGAATTGCCAAATGATTCACATAGTGTGACATTGATCTAGCAATGCACTGCAGCTTGTAACTGATTACTGGTAAGGCATAATGTTTACATAGGAATAAGCCTTGGCTTAGTGGCAGCATTCCCTCCTGTGAATGGGAAGCCTCAATCCAAACAGCCAATGAGAATGGTGATGAGAGACTGTGGACTGCGGGGCGGCATGGTAGCACAGTGGTTAGCATTGTTGCTTCACAGAGCCAGGGACCCGGATTCGATTCCCGGCTTGGGTTACTGTCTGTGCGGAGTCTGCACGTTTGCCCCATGTCTGCGTGGGTTTCCTTCGGATGCTCTGGTTTCTTCCCACAGACCAAAGATGTGCAGGTTAAGTGGATTGGTCACGCTAAATTGCCCCATAGTGTCCAAAAATTAGGTGTGGTTGCTGGGTTAGGGGGATAGGCCTAGGTAGGGTCCTCTTTCAGGGTCCGTCGTAGACTCGATGGGCCGAATGACCTCCTTCTTCACTGTAAATTCTATGATTCTATAACTCTGGTTTGCCATCGAGTGAGATATTCAGGTCTAATGAGAGCAGACTGCATCTGCTTTATCGTCCCCACTCCCAACCAAATGTTGGAAAGCAGAACTCTAGCTTCTGAACACTGGGTTGATGCTAGGTGAAGTACGTCTTTCCCATGGGAGTGGAGAGGTTACCCACCATGACTGCTTTATCTCATGGACTGACTGGTAATCTGTCCAACATAGCACAGTGGTTAGCAATGCTGCCTCACAACGCCAGGGACCCGGGTTCAATTCCAGCTCGGGTGACTGTCTGTGTGGCGTCAAACTGGCACCTGCCTGATTTTGGTGTCGGGAGCAATTCTCCGCCCGATCTCCATTCCCGATTTCGCTGTTGGACAACGGAGAATCCCCCTCCATGTTTCTGCCTTCCTTCAGATCTGAAGATGTCAATTTGACTCAAAATATCAACTTTGTTTCTTACTCCAAAAATGCTGCCAGAGTGCTGAGTTTTTCCATCATTCTCTAGTGCTTAATTAATATTGTTTTCTGTTGGTCCATAATAGTAATAGTCTTAAAGTTTGATATCTTGGTGTGTTACCATTTCAGTCAGTCACCGTCATTCAAATTTTTTTTTTTAAAGCTATCAGTTTGTACAGAGTCCGTAACAAACTGGGGTTTCTTTGCAAGGTTCATATCCACGGACTGAGTCAAATGCACTGGGATCTGCGAATGTTCAAAAGTACAAGATTTCACAGTGACCTTTGCTGTGCTTATTGTAAGGTTAACATGAATATGTCCATTGTTGCTGTTATGGTCGCAGCTGATGTTACTACAGACCATAAGGTGCAAGCTGGTTTCATAGATCCCTAACTTTTATTCTTTTATTTGGAAGCATAGAGGGCAGCTGCTGTACAGTCACAGAGGCTGCTGATGCACTTTTATCAAGCGAATAAAACATTAATTAAACCAGAAAATATAAAACTATATTGCACTACTCCTTCATCCATAACTATATATTTACAGATACGTACAGATTTGTAAAGATAACGTGAGTTAAATGGTCTGTTTTATACTCTAATGTTCACAGTGAGTATATAGTCGATGGAAACCAATAGGTGGCCTGTGGTCAGACACCCCACGCTCTGAGTCCAAGTGACAGATGCCACCCAAAAGCAACGTTTGCAGATCTCTCATCAACTCCCCCAGACCCTTGTCACACTGAGAGCCAAGTGGTCTCACAGAAGCTTTGTGTAGGAGCTGGCAACCCAGTGGGTGTCCCAAAACGTAATTTATGCCAACGGGATTTCCCGTTCTGATTGTCCCCGCTCCCTTCCAATGATGTATCATAGAATTTACAGTGCAGAAGGGGGCCATTCGGCCCATACATTCTGCACCGGCTCTTTGAAAGAGCATCCTACCCAAGCCCACACCTCCACCCTATCCCCATAACCCCACACAACACTCAGGGCAATTTTGGACACTAAGGGCACTTTAGCATGGCCAATTCACCTAACCTGCACATATTTGGATTGTGGGAGGAAACCGGAGCACCTGGAGGAAACACATGGGGAGAACGTGCAGATTGCGCACAGACAGTGACCCAAGCCGGGAATCGAACCTGGGACCTTGGAGCTGTGAAGCAATTGCGCTAACCACTATGCTACCATGCTACCCATGTAACGGGAATCCCAATGTTCAACCACTCCAGAGGCACGTGATTGGCCTAGGGCTCAGCATGGGCCTGGCCTCCCACACTCCTCGGAGTTCCGGTATCCAGGCTGTCACAGCCTCCGACAGCTGCTTTGGAATATCATCTCGAATCTGCTCACCAATGCATACCTACCAATGTGACAGAATCTGCGGTAGAGCAGGGTGAGGGGATGGTGTGAGACTCCACTTCCTGAGGTCCTGTCCTCCTTACAGGTGGGCAACTGTTCGCTGGAGAAGGCAGCTCTTTGGACTTGTAGTTGACCTCAGAAAGGAGCAGAAATATCAAACATGAGCCCCAAGAATAGTTTGGTGTTCAGATCAATGTCAGCACAATGGAGAACAGAGGAACACCATCCCACATCCTTGCCTGAGGCTCCCTCATGCCTATTCAAGGGGCTATGCACCATATAGTGACTGTACTCCTGTCTTGCCATTCACAATGGAGGGGATGCCATGCTGCTGTTCTGGGACCTCACTTCAGTGTTGTGAGCTCTCTGCTTCTGTCAGTCACACCCCACAAGAATAACCACAATGCCTACACAGTTGGCACTCTAGCTTCTGCCTTAAGGCTGCCAACATTCACGTGACACTGGGCCTCTCTAGAATCACAAGATTAGGGTCTCCAGTGCCAGTCCTGCCAGTGATGGGGCCGTATCTATTCCTTCCACAAAGATGCAGCAGCCTCACCCTGTGGCCACTGACATGATGGGCTCTGCCGCCCCAGTAGCATCACCATTACACTTATTCAAATGCTGATCCTAAGGTACCTGAGGTTTGGTACTCATCCTTGTGGAGCAATGAATAATACTCATGTGGTGCAACCAGTTGCTCTGAATGATCCCATGGGTGCTCAGCTCCTCTGCAATCTCTATCCATATTTGCTTGGTTGTAAAGAGAGCCTTTGGCCCCTAGGGAAGAGGACTTTCCACTTAGCTCGAGCAGCCTGTAGAAGAACATACTGAGAATTGTCACTGAACCGGAGGTGGGGTGGGGGGGGGCATTTGGGATCTTCCTTTGCTATGTTAAAAAACCCTTCTTTCCTAAAGCCTTCACTACCCTCGCCTCACTGACCTGTTGGCCTTCTCTCAGTAAGCAAGTCTGCACTGCAGCCTGCAGGTCCTGAAGGGGAAGGTCTGCCGCAGCTGTAGAAGCTGCTTGACATATTGCTCCAAAGCTGCCCTGGAGCAGAGCAGAAGTTGACAAGGAGGCCTGAAGCAGTTGGCAGTACGGTCAGCTGATGACATGACTGCCACCTCAGTTCCCACTAAATGGCTCCCGCCACCCTCACTCGCTGCTCTCACCCCCTAATGCCTGCAAGTCAGGACGAGATTCTGGTGAGAATCAGGATCAGACTGGAAGCATCTGTGCCTCTCACTTCTAGTCTAGTCTTCCTCTTTGAACATGTTCACGGAAAGTCCAGGCCCACATATCTATTGCATTGCAGTGAATTCTTTAAATCTATTGTCCTGAAAACTTGTCTAAGCCTAATCCTAAATCAGCTCCAACACTTCTGAAAAAAAAAGGACTTTGTAAAGGTCATATGTGGGCACATTGCAAAAGATGATGCAACAGGGAATGGATCACCATGGCAACAAGAATGAGTCCAGGTTGGCTGGAGATCATTCTGAACATCTACTTATATAAGGTTATGGGCAGTGAGAGAAATTAAGTATGTCAATCATTGGTGGCTGCTATTTGTTGGAACTTATTGTGAAAAGCCACTGCACCCAGAGCTGTGGTTTTAGGTTCAAAAGGTTATTATATACTTGAGAAGAGTGAAGGGCAATACAGGTCATCACAATGACTCCAGCTCACCTTTACCTCCCTGGTAGCATCACTTTGTCTGATATCTTCTTAACGGCTTGCCACCACATAATTGACTAGCAATAAGCAAGTATGAATATATAACATTTGTTATGGTCTCAGTTTAGGCATAGTGGTATTGTTTCTGGACTAGTATTCCAGAGACCCAGGACAATGATCTGGAGACTTGGGTTCGAATCACACCCCGGCAGGTGATGGAACTTAAACTCATTAAAATATCTGGAATTAAAAGTCTAATGATGACCATGAAACCATTGTCGATAGTCGGGAAAAAATATCTGGTTCACTAATGTCCTTTCGGGAAGGAGTTTTGCTGTCCTTACCTGGTCTGGCCTGTATGTGACTCCAAACCCACAACAATGTGGTTGATTCTTAACTGGCCCCTCAAGGGCAATTAGGGATGGGCAATAAATGCGAGTACAGTCTCCAACACTCACATCCCATGAACGAATAAAAAATGTTTAAGTCAGAATGTTAACCCCCAAAAATGGGAGTGAGATTGATTGAGGTGAGATGTAAAAATGTTAAAAACCTCAAATCCCACCCCAGTCCATCCACATCTGGTTTTAATGGAAGGGGGACAGGGGCTTTGGTCAACCAACCTGTCCCCAGGAGCTAGGTTGGTTACTTGAGTATTATACTAAGGTTCCATGCTTCAGATTTCTTTTCAGGCCGTGTTTCCCTGATCGTGGGAAAGCCGGCAGCTAAAGGGAGGCTGATGCCGTTGGACCCTAGCAGGTAGTAAGTACCTTTCAAGTGTCTTTTCACTTACCTGTTAGATCCAGCTTGTCTGCTTCCCTACCCCCAACCTGAACAGGACATCCCCACCACCATCAACCCCACACCTCCCACAAACCACAATATCCCACTTGTCTACCATCTCTAAACTCCCTTCCGGCACCCAATGTCTCCTTTGTCCCTCAGATGTCTCCCCCGTCCCATGTTTCGACACCTCTGATGCCTCTGACCGCCCGATCGATCCACAACTCCTGATCCATGCCTCCCTCTTAACATGATGTGGAGATGCCGGCGTTGGACTGGGGTGAGCACAGTAAGAAGTCTTACAACACCAGGTTAAAGTCCAACAGGTTTGTTTCAAACACAAGCTTTCGGAGCACGGCTGAAGAAGGAGCCGTGCTCCGAAAGCTCGTGTTTGAAACAAACCTGTTGGACTTTAACCTGGTGTTGTAAGACTTCTTACTCTACTCCCTCTTAACAGTTAGACAGCCTCAAACTTTGTGAGCAAGAAAGGGAGATAAAAATGATTAATCAGGTCCTGCAGTTAAATTCAACGGGTCTGAGGGTAACCCATCCTGCCCAGGTTGACATTTTTTGCCCCTCCCCAATTGCCCTTGAGAAACTTGTGTTGAGCTTCCTGCTAGAATTCCTGCAGACCTGCCAGTCTCCTGACCTCAAAATTGGTCCCATTTCCCTCCCCTCCTCTGAGCTAAATCAAGATCTTAATTTCTATCCATATGTATTTTGAAATTCAGAAGGTGGAGTTGTAATATTAAAGCAATTCTAAATCATGCATGATCCTGAGTTAATGCTTCGAGTCTAATGAAAATTCTCTAATGTGTTAATAAATAACTTTTTTTTTTTATAAAGACATTTGTCTGTACCTGAAGGTTCTTTCAGAAAATTAGTCCATGAGTTTGAAAATTAAATCTAATGGAGATCAAATGGAATGTCCCCCAAATTCAAAGTAAAATCAGACAAAACTTAACTAAAGGGGGAGATAGAAACATAGTTGGGGAGACTATGGCGTAGTGGAAAAGACACTGGACCAGTCATTCAGAGGCCCAGGGTAATGCCCAGAGGAGATGTTCCACCACAGTTGGTGGAACAACAATTCAATTAATAAAATGTTAATCTCAATGACAGTTTCTATGAATCGATTGTTGATTCATTAATGCTATTTCGGGCAGGATATTCTGCCATCCCGGTTGCCTCTTAACTACCCTCCGAAATCGCCTCGCACCCTTCGTCAATTCGGGGTGGCACGGTAGCACAGTGGTTAGCACTGTTGTTTTACAGCACTAGGGTCTCGGATTCGATTCTCTCTTGGGTCACCGACTGTGCGGAGTTTGCCCGTTCTCCCCGTGTCTTTGGGGGGGGGGGTTTCCTCCGGATGCTCCAGTTTCCTCCCACAAGTCCCGGAAGACGTGCCTGTTAGGTGAATTGGACATTCTGAATTCTCCCTCTGTGTATCTGAACATGTGCCAGAGTGCGGCGACTGGGGGAATTTTCACAGTAACGTCATTGTTAATGTAAGCCTACTTGTGACACTAATAAAGATTATTATTAAATGCTGGAAATCCCAAGAAGAAATAGAGCGGCAAAGAGCCCTGCATTTCCCTAGCAGCACAATGGTGATTACTAGTATTATAACTGCAAGGTGGAACTTACATGTGGCCTAAATTTGGCTTGCTTTGGTATTGGGCTTGTCAGATGAGGAGCAGTTGAGGACTCCGGGTCTGTACTCGATGGAGTTTAGAAGGATGAGGTGAGATCTTGTTGAATCTTACAGAATACTGAGAGGCCTCAAACGAGTGGACGTGGAGAGGATGTTTTCACTAGTATGAGACACTAGAACCCGAGGGCACAGCCACAGACTGAAGGGACAATCCTTGAAAACAGAGATGAGGAGGAATTTCTTCGGCCAGATGGTGGTAAACCTGTGAAACTCATTGCCGCAGAAGGTCGTGGAGGCCAAGTCACTGAGTGTCTTTAAGACAGTGATAGATAGGTTCTTGATTAATATGTGGGTCAGGGGTTATGGGGAGAAGCCAACAGAATGGGGTTGAGAAACATATCAGCCATGAACGAATGGTGGAGCAGACTCGATGGGCCGAAAGGCCTAATTCTGCTCCTATATCTTATTGTCTTGTGAGCCTAAAAATGTATTAGTGAACATTGAATATAGAAAATTTAGACTTATATCTTAAGGCAGAAGTTGAAATATTCTGTCCAAGAAGTACACACAGTGTTCACACTTCCTTCCTAGATGAGCTGAACTGTTGTAACAAGTTTGCCTTGCCAATAAATACAGCATAATTCTTGGAGCCAAGCAAATTCTAACTGCTATTCCGCAAAGTCATCCAATGGCACATTAAAATGCTTGTGACATCTCCCATGAGAGTTTAGCTTTTCAGCTGCAGGCTCGTAACATTGTAGAGCCTCTTTTTAAGAAATATGAAAGGAAAACCATTTCTAAAATATCTTGCTGATACAAATTTTCATCTTTGGAAACAAGGGGCTGGGGGTGGGTGGGGGGAGGGAGACAATCACTCTGCTTCCAGGAGGAGGCTCACAACTTGGGACAGTGACTGATCTGAGTGCTGCCTGTCTGATTGGAAACCACAGCTATCAATCGTGGCAAATGTGCCATTCATCCGTTTTGGTGATAATTGTATTTTTCTATAAATAGTTACATTGGATCTTCAATCTTTGTCTAAACTGGTAGGTTAGAGCTCAGATTAACAGATCGCATTCGTTGGAGAAAGGGGAAGAGGCTAATGGTTGTATAAATAATGACGTGGATGACTTAGGCTGAATTACCAGTTTCTTTGCTGTAAATATTTTGTAATGCTTTGTAACATGTTCCTCTAATATTATGCTCGGGATTCTCCGAGCCTCCGTGCCACAATCGCCCTCAGTGCGGGGGCGGAGAATGGGGCGTAGGCCCGCGATCGGGTCCGATGCCTTCGCATGATTGGAGAATTGGTGCCAATCGCGCGCGGTCGATGCAGCGGCGGTGGGGGGCCATTGAAATAGGCCACCACCGCGGCAATCCTCCACGGGCAACTGCCTGAGTTCCCGCCGGCGTGGTTCACTCATGGTTCCACCCAGCGGGCACTGGGAGCGGCGGCTGCCGCGGTCACCCTTGTGGGGGGGCAGGGCAATCAGTCACCGGGGGGGGGGGGGGGGGCTCCAGGACGGACATGTTTGCAATCGGGGGCCACCAACCGGCGGACGCGCGTGATCTGGAGGGTGCCTATGTTGTTGGGGCCGGCCCGCTGTGTGGATCCGCCATGTTGCGTGGGGTCATCACCACAGGTGGCCACCGTGCGCATGCGCGGACCCACGGCCGGAAGTGCAGGGCCCCGTATCGGCCCTGTAACTATCGGTAACTACCTAGGAAAGTCCAGAGTGATTTGCGCCCTTTTTCTCGTGGGCGTGGGGACATAGCCCCATTAACAGAGAATTCCGCCCCATACCTCTGATGACACAAAATTGCCTTAAAGCTGCACCAAGGTACTCTACATGCTTGAAGCAGAGAGACCTCAATCCAGAGTCCTCTGACCCAGATATCATTGTCAGGTAGCCAAGGCATTGAGCAGGATTGTACCATTTCCAAACTGGCTACTGTGATTTGTTAGGCCTCACCATTACTAGACATTCTGATGCTCCTGCCCAACAGTTGGAAGAATATTAACTGTCAAAGCATGTAAAGAGTTTATCATTATTATACTTTTGGGGGCAGTTTAGCTTAGTTGGCTGGACAACTAGTTTAGCTGGTGATGCAGACCGAGGCCAGCAGCATGGGTTCAATTCCCGTACCGGCTGAGTTATTCATGAAGGGTCCACTTTGACTGTTGGCTGAGGTGTGGTGATCCTCAGGTTACATTACCACTTGTCAGCTCGATAGTTATCTGGGACTATGGCGACTTTACTTACTCTAAGGTACTAGGATGTTATTTTGCAAGCTGTCTATTCTTGGTGTTAAATGTTAAAGTGATATAATTACCCCTTTTTCCTTTGGAGTCGGAGAGAAAACAGTATCTAAGCTGGGATCTACTTCAAGTGATATTACTGTCAGTAATTCCGTGAGAGCAATGATCTGGAATCCAATCTTTGAGAAGGAGCTGCTTGGATTGGTATTATCATCCTTCCATCATTTATACCATACTGAAACATCCACGCTTAGTTTCATTAACATCTGTTCTGTTTGGGAAAGGGAAAATATGCTCAAGTTATCATGGACCAACAACTAACCCCGTTAGAAAAGCCAGTAAGTGTTATTAGAGGAAAGAAGAAAGTACAGGGATATAACTTAGTACGCTCTGTATCATATGTAATTTTTCAAACAGCCAGAATGGCATTATAATGTCCCAGAATCTGCTGTTATGCAACTTTAAAATATTAATTGTTATGCCCTTTAAAACTGTATTTAGCATTTTATGATTTTTTTTTGTAGGGGAACCTTTGTTCTAACGGTTGCTCTGATGTTGTCCCTGAATGTTGCCTGCTGATTCATGAGAAAACTTATTGCAATTGAAGATCATCTTCCCCAGAAAAGGAAGAGCTTAAAAAAAAAGTTGGGAATCGTAAAAAGTGCACTTATAAGACAGACTTACAGAGGGGCAGCTAACTGTCCAACAACAAGCAAGAGAGCTTTATGACAGTAAGGAAGCCAAGCCAAAATGAATGGCGCTGACTGGTGTTTGAGTGCCCCTCAGATATGGACCAGAATTTTACCAGCACCTCCCCCCCCCCCCCCCCCCCTCCCTCCCCCCCCAAACCCAACAGGTCCTGAGGCTGCGGGGGAGCGTAACATTGCACAGATAGTATTTTCTTCCAGGTTCCCACCTGTCACTGGCCTCACAACAATGTTACACTGGGGTGAACAGGGCCTCAGATGGGAACACCATTATTGCCCCAATTGAGGCCTTAAGTGGCAAATTAATGGCCAGCGAAGGGCTCTGTGCCACCCAACCTTAATTTTTCAGTCTGGCGGGTGGATCAGAGCTTGGGGGAAAGCCAAAAATGAAGGAGGTTCAATGTTGCATGAGTGGTGTGTGCTGCCTTCATCTGAAGCCATTTTATGACTGGGACACTCTCTCTTTAAGGCCAGATAACCTCCCTCCTCCCGGCCTATCCTCTGAGACCCTGATCACCAACCACGCTCCCCCATCCGCCTCGCAAGCCCCCAGGTCCTGCTGACCATCTCCGCCCTGGGATCCCTGACATTTAGCTTTTCCTCAGGTTCCTAGGAGTTAACTTACAGGCAGCTCTGTACCTCTTTTGGCCACTGCAGTGCTGTTGCCGGAGGGACTGGAGAGCTATTGGCCAATCTGTTCTCCAAGGTGGAACGTCCTTCCTGCCAAGTGAGGGACAAAAGTCCCACCTTACACCAATCAATGCTTGTTAGAGCATAAAAAGGCAGCGAGGCTGTCAGAATTGGTGAGAATGTGTTCCCTGCTGGGTCTTCAGATGTCGGGGGCCGAGCTCCCACCATCCCAAAAATTCAGGCCATGGCATTTCATTGTTGAATGAGGACATAAAGAAAGAAGGATCCATGGCCAGATTAACAGGAACTAGAGCTGGACTGCTCACAGCCACCATTGTGGCACCAATAATGCCTGAAGACCCTGCTGCACCCAGCCAATATTGACATTATGGTTAGTGAGCAAGGTAGTTGCAGAGCTGTCCCATTTGCTGCAAGCGCAACTGCAGCCACATAATGGCAATGCCAGCAACGGTCAACGCCAGCTGCTACCTTAGGTTGTTCTGCCCATATTTTCTTCTATACTGTACTAACCCAGGTTTCCCTTTCAGCAATGTTCAAGGGGCTGGATTCTCCATGTTTGGGACTATGCCCCCACGCCGTCATAAAAACTGTGGCCTTTCACGACAGAAACACTGGTGCGAAAGGGCCACATATTCATAGCCTTGCAGGGGGCTAGCAGTGAACCATCAGGAAGCTTGCAGTGTTGGCTACAGTTAGGGGCGCCCACACTTCTGGGTCAGAGGCCATGCATGCGCATGGCGACGGCCTCCAGCGGCCGTGCCATGCTCCATGGCGGACTCACACCATGGAGCTGGACCGCCAAAAAAGTGCCCCCGATCGGCCACGCGCCCTACCCGGACCACACACCCAAATTAGCCCAGTGCCATATAAGGCCCCCTCTACCCCCCGATCGGCCCGTCCCTGACTGAGTCCGCAGCTGCCATGCTAGTATCCCAACAGGCAGGACCATGTTAGATTCACGCCATCGGGAATTCGGCCGGTCGGTGGCGGACATTGACGGAGCCAGCCTCTAGCATTGGCTGCAGGCAGGGATACGCGGTGCAGCGTACTCTTTTCTGGGCCCAGGGAATTAGGGAACCGGCGCCGGTCCCGATTCCATGCATGGAAGTGGATTCTCTGCCCCGGCGCCGGCACCAGCCGCGATTTCGGCGTCGAGGTGCGGAGAATCCAGCCCAAGATGTTTCATCATTCATCGAACAGGTGAATGACACATGTGCTCAAGTAGACAATACACATTCTTCTCCTTGTACATCAAATGGAAAAAAGCAACATGATGCTGGCTAGCCATCCTTCCTAAAGCAGAGGGTTCTAAGCTGATAACAACACAAGTAGATAGGTTTCTACTTTCCCTTTGTCACCCCAACTTCGCCCTTTATGCACACTGGCTGATGCTATCTCTTCAATAGGTCCTCTTCACTCATTAAATGGCTCTGTCAGAGCTTGCAAACATTGATGAGAAGGATATAGGAGTCTGTGAGGTATTATCTTTCACTCGAATGCTGGCAGTTTCTGTTAAAGCCTTATTTCCACACTCGCAATTGTAGAAAAACTGTATCCTGCACACATTTTTAAAAAGAGCTACTTTTACAAATGTACATATTTGCACATTTAGCTTTGTGGAAATTTTTAGGACACTACGGGCAATTTAGCATGGCCAATCCACCTAACCCCGCACATCTTTGGACTGTGGGAGGAAACCGGAGCACCCGGAGGAAACCCACGCACACACGGGGAGGACGTGCAGACTCCACACAGACAGTGACCCAGCCGGGAATCGAACCTGGGACCCTGGAGCTGTGAAGCATTTATGCTAACCATCATGCTACCGTGCTGCCCCTGTCAGGATCCTGTCAGGATTCTATGATCCGATGAAAGCAGACAGAAAAATGGGTGGCACTCCCTGAGTCCCAGGAAGGTCATCTCATTTATTACTCCCACTACGCAAATTGTATGTAAAGATAGCTTTGTATCTAATGGAATGTTTCTCATGGAATCAAGCCTTTAAATTTCTGAACCTCCTCCAGAACAAGCTTGTTCCCTTATATTAAGTAACACCCTGCTGTGCCAGCAGTAAAGTAGGTTTCAGATGTTGTAAATTGAAAGTGAAAATACACAGATTGGGTAGAAACAAGCCCAATCTGTAGGCAGTGCCTGTATCATGCAGATCATTTTTAAAAATTCAGTCGCAGGATATGGGCATTTATGCAATGCCAACAATTCTTGCCCATTCCATTGTTCCAGGAAGATGGTGCAGTTAGCCACAGTTAACTGTAACTGTCTTCAGAGTCAACCATATTGGTGTGGGAAGAGTCATATGTAGGTCATTTTCCTTTCCAAAAGGACACTTTTCAGGCAGAATTTTTGAACGGATTTAACTGATCAATTTAGCATGGTGAGATTTGCACTCGGATTCTCTGGAACACTAGTCTCGGTACATGGATCACAGTCCAGGAACATGACCACCATCCTACCTACATTGTTTTACAGTTAGTTTTTTTTTAAATCTAAGGATATAGCATAGGCTAGAAGCAAATGTACCAGCAATTTAAAAGCAACGTTTTGTAATGTGCCTACGTGGGCCAGTCACGTGCTAAATGGTACAGTTGATTATGAAATATTGATTTATTGTGTAGGAAGTTTAAAACAAATGAACTGATAAACATGGATTTGTCAGAGACCTTGGGTTGGGTTTTAATGCAGAGGGGCTGGGAGTAGGTGGTGGGTGTGATTACATGTGGGAAACCTGGAAGCATGTGCAGCTCACCTATCAGTTGCCTTATAACTCAGGCACCTCATTATCATTATACTTCCAGATTTCCCATCCAATTACCATCAGTAGATATGGTGACAACATGGATGACATGACTTCAACCCCAGTATTTAAATGGACGCTCCAAACATTGAGGAAATTGGGGTCTCAGATCTGTTACTATAGTTTGGGATTGGGAAAAGTCAGTGCCCACGTCAGTGATGCCACTCTGGATACACCTTATGGTCTCGCTCACAATAGAAAGAAGACATCAAGAGCTAAGGTTGGCTGGTAGTTGCCAAGGAAGTCAGCTGCAGTCACATGGTGCCAGGAAGGAATTCAATACCATCGCAGGTGAGAGAAATGGCACATTGTTCTACATTATAATCAGGGTACTGTGCTAATCCCCTCACTCTGCCATGTGAAGTCTGCTCCAATACATCATTCCTGACACCAACTTACATCACATTTACCCAAATTCTCATTCACTACTGATATGCCCTCCCATCATAGAATCAAAGAATCCCGACAGTGCATGATGAAAACGGCACTGAGGGTGTCACCAACTCTGTGCACTCGTATAGTCTGTACCCAGCTGTGATGCACCCACTTTGGAGCAAGGTCAGATGGTGAGACAAGGACAGTAATGGAAAGTCAACATCAGAGGGTTCAGGACACTCCAGGTTCAGGACACTCCAGGTTCTGCTCACCTAGACACAGTTGCTGCACTCTGGAGGCCAGTGACTGTGAGAAAATGTTTCCAGCAGGTCCCTGGGAGGGTCCAGAGGTCAGAAGAGTTGAGGGTGCTGGCAGTATGTTCTTCCAGGAGGCTGCAAATGTCTGTCACCACCTGCTGGTACATTGTAAGCCTTGCCTGAGACACTGGTGTCAGACATATTGGGGAAGCATATCCCCTGCCTGTGGATCCTGTGTGTCCGGTGTGGCCTCTTGTGAACTTCACCCATCTGCTGATGCCCTCCTGTGCAGTTGCAGGTCTGTGAGCAGCACGTTATTGTAACACAGCATAAACAGCATTGATGTTCATGTAACAGATAAAGCTCCAAAGATCTGACTTCCAAACTTCCTAAGAGGAGATGGCACCTCAAAGTTTGTAAAGTTATCCCTCAGTACAGGGATTATGCACAAACCCATTCACACAAGCAGGTAAGAAAACAAATGGGAATACTTGGCATTTAACTTAATTTTTCCCTGTCTTTTTTTTAAAAATGTATTCCTTTCTCAGAGTTACCCATGTGTGGAGTGGTCGGGGCAAGCCCCTAATCCATCTTCTTACTCCAAAAACCAGTTCAAATCATGGTGCCCAGACAAGGGCCTTACCAGATCCAAGCTGGCTAAAATTAATATTATGCCTGATTTTATGCTAGACCTGTTAGAACCAACAATTCTACGGACACGTGCTTGTAGGATTAGAATAGTGGTTTTAATATACTCACAACAGAGCCAGCCAGTTAGCCATTGAACTTTCGGTGAACTGGCCGGCTGACCATGTGGCACTGAGCTTTTATACAAGAGCTTCCGGGGGAGGAGTCCTGGGCAGAGCCAAGGGAGAAGCTCGAGCATTCCCAGAGCTACTCCCCCTGGAGGACAGGTAGTGCAACTGCACTTACATTACAGACACATGTATACTGTATACAGATTATAATCCGGTGTAAATCACACTCACCCAAGACCCTAACCAAAAGATCAAGATGCATTTCACCCGAGTCAGCCATTGTATTCTCACCTTGCTTTCATGAAATTTGCCCATCCTAGGTTAAAGTGCAGAACCCACGTTAATGTCATTCTAATTTCGCCATTAACATGTGCCAGTTGACAATCCACCTCCCCAGAAAGATTTGTGCACAAGAGCTGGAATGAAATGCTGAAGTTGGAGCCAGTTTCTCAAAGCACTTGTGTTTTTGCCACTCCAACACACTCCTCAGGGTTAAAATTCCATCAATGGCTATTCGCAACAATCCTTCTGTTTAAATTCACAGAATATACTGGCATGAAGTCCTAATCGCTCAATGTCCTTTAATGGTTCCTGTGCTGCTAAGACAATGGGAATTGTAGCTATGGGTGCAACTGGGTTAGAATAAAGTAGATTGTAATGCTGGATTTAATACCCTGGCGTATCAATAGATTACTTTAGAGAATTTGAGAGCAATTTCAGAAGAGGATTACCCTCTTTGGTTAAATATTTCCCTTGGGAGGTTTAATAGGACTTGATCTGCTGAATGTCCATATTGCATCCTATACTTTAAGAACATTTAAAAGGAGCATCCTGCATAATTAGAACATAACGAGGTTTTCCTCATATTTTAATTGTGCTTTTGGTGCCACATTTGATTAAGATGTGAAATACAACATTACTCCCGGTAGACCTACTGCTTTCTTGTGGAATACTATGTCCTCTATTGCTGTATCACTCATTCCATTGAAGGTACTTTCACTAATCTCCCAGAACTTCCTTAAAGAGTAACAATTAAATCTATAGAACACAATCTTATAGCCAAACTCTTGGAAGTAATTTCCTATCATTGTAGATTTTACAGTAAATGTGCACTCTGAAAGCATAATAACTGCAAATATATAAATGCTTTAAATTACCTGTTACATTTGACAGAATGTCAAAACTCCATGGTATAAAAACATTGCAATTCCGCTTATGACCAAGAATATATAACAAATCTATGTTCAAACAATACATTTGCTGTAAGCAGATTCTCACTATTATTGCATTTGGCTCCTTCTTCTCTGTGGCAATGCTTTGTTTTGACAATGGAGATCTTTATTAATCTCTCAAAGCCCAGATTCACTGAGCAAACAGACCATAGATTGCACAAATCAGTGGCAGGTTATTGCATGAAAACAAACAGGTGAGCCAACCACCACCTAATATAAGGACTCTCAGACACAAGGGAGCATCTGTTGAATTTAACATAACCAAGTTTCTCATGTTGCTTTACAACTGAGTGACAAATCTTACTCCTCGAGGTAAGACTCTGACAGGTTGATGGGTTCTGCTGCTTGTTCTCTCAAGGTTTCTATCCCCTCAACCAACATCATTATAACACTTAGTCTGATCATTATCTTAGTGTTGTTCATGGGACCTTGCTGTGTCTATGTTTGCCTTACATTTCCTACATTAAAATAACATTAACTATATTTCAAAAATGCTTCATTGGCTGTGGGAAAAAAAAGCGAAATAGATATAATAACCTTTATCATTGTCACAAGTAGGCTTACATTAACATTGACAATGAAGTTACTGTGAGAATCCCTTAGTCCCCACATGATGGCGCCTGTTCGGGTACATGAAGGGAGAATACAGAATGCCCAATTTACCTAACAAGCTCGTCTTTCAGGACGAGTGAGAGGAAACTGAAGCACCCGGAGGAAATCCACACAGACACGAGGAGAACGTGCAGATCCGCACAGATAGTGATCCAAGCTGGGAATCGAACCCAGGTCCCTGGCGTTGTGAAGCCAAAGTGCTAACCACTCTGCTACCTTGATTTGGCTATCAGGAAAGAATGAAAGCCTCCTCATCAAGTGATGTTGCAGCAACAGGGGTCCTGTTGTGCAATGTAGAAATTGTTAGCCGCTGGGAAACGTTTCCCAGCCTCAAACCCCACTTGCCAGAGGTACTGGAAGCTTGGCAATTACAAGAATGTTGAGAGGGAATTATTTGTGCAGCTGTCTGTTCTGCTGGCCCACAGCTGTGAAGGTCAAGTCAAATTTGTGTGTGGGAGCTTGTAGGTTTTTGCTGGATTTGAAACCAGCAACCTCATTCTGCCTCACAGAGGGTGCAGTAGTTATCCTCTTTCATTTTTTGTACCAGGCTACCTTTTTTTGTGGCTGTGAAAGATCTGAGATGTTACCTGCACATTCTGTGGTTATAGAGTGATAGCATGAAATAAATAAAGAATCTGTGTGTACAGTTATATAACTCTGCTATCGAGCACCGGTACCAATGAGTTATATTAGGGCGGCACGATGGAACAATGGTTAGCACTGCTGCCTCACAGCGCTAGGGACACAGGATTCGATTTTGGCCTTGGGTGACTGTGTGAAGTTTGCATGCTCTCCCCACGTCTGTGTGGGTTTCCTCCGGGTATTCCGGATTCCTCCCTGATGCGCGATCAATAACTACTGAAATGAGGATCTAGTCCGAATTGAAGGCTTTAATCAACAAGATGTTTCCACAGCAGCTCGAGTACAGAAAGAGGCTGGCTGCTGGGAAACACGGGTTCTTATACCCCGCCTCACTGGGTGGAGCTACCTAACATTCCGACCAACGAAATGCAAACACTTGGGTCAATGAGTAGCGAGCCTTCTCCACCAATGATAGCTCACACTCCCAGGTACCGTAGTACCTCTAGTCATACTACCACATTCAGCCCCTGTTTAGAAAGGAACCGATGGGGGGGGGGGGGAACTGCTCGGGCATCCAGCCATGACTGGTAGTCCGGTGCAGGTGGGATAACTTACTGGTAGTATGGCTAGTGATATGGTACTATACCCCTCTCGAACGACGGCTGCCCACTGGCCCATAACTATGTACAGAGTCAGGAATTGTGGTATGTACATGGTACACTGGCCCGTAAGTATTTTCAGAGAAATAAAAAAATCCATTAATAGTTCACATCGACTCGAACAGACGATCGGGGGCCTTGGACGTCCTCTGCGACCGACAGAGCTTCGGCGGAGATGTTGATGGAGGTGCTGCATCCATGACTCTGGGAGCGATGATCCGGTACTTGTGGAGGTTTCAACATCCCTAGACGGCACTGGTGAGGGCCGGGCCGGGGGGGGCAATCCTCCAGGCAGCGCAGGTGAGGGGGTTGGCGGGCCAGGGTGGGTGGCGCCTGCAGGGTGCAGTTGCGGTTGGGGGGGGGTCCCGCCATAGCCTGTGGGGAAAAGGGTTGTCCAGGGAAGGGGGCTACAGTGAGAGGTGCCGGCAGGGGGTGGTGGGTGGGGCTGGTGACAAGGGCGATGGAGGGGATCCAGAGGGCGCCAGGTCCCGTAGAGAGACCGTGTCTTGTCGGCCATCGGGGTACTCCACATACGCATATTGCGGGTTAGCGTGGAGCAGCTGGACCCTCTCGACCAATGGGTCCGATTTGTGCACCTGCACGTGTTTCCGGAGGAGGATGGGCCCAGGAACTGCCAGCCAGGTCAGGAGCTAGGTCCCTGAGGAAGACTTCCTGGGGAAGACGAGGAGACGTTCGTGAGGTGTTTGATTAGTAGAGGTGCATAGTAGAGACCAGATGGCGTGGAGGGCGTCTGGGATGACCTCCTGCCAGCAGGAGACTGGGAGATTTCTGGACCGTAGGGCCAGTAGGACGGTTTTCCAGACCGTACCGTTCTCCCTTTCAACCTGTCCGTTACCCCGGGAGTTATAACAGATCGTCCTGCTTGAGGCAATGCCCTTGCTGAGCAGGAATTGACGCAGTTCGTCACTTATGAAGGAGGACCCCCTATCACTGTGTATGTAGGCGGGGAATCCGAACAGGGAGAAAATGCTGTGGAGGGCTTTTATGATGGTGGTTGTGGTCATGTCGGGGCAGGGGATGGCAAACGGGAAAAGGCAGTACTCATCAATCACATTGAGGAAGTACGTATTGCGATTGGTAGAGGGGAGAGGACCTTTGAAGTCCGTGCTGAGGCGTTCAAAGGGATGAGAAGCCTTTATCAGATGCACTTTTTCGGGGCGGTAGAATTGTGGCTTGCACTCCGCGCAGATGTGGCAGTTTCTGGTGACTGTCCTGACCTCCTCGATGGAGTAGGGCAGGTTGCGGGTCTTCACGAAATGGAAGAAGCGAGTGACCCCCGGGTGGCAGAGGTCCTCGTGGAGGGCTCGGAGGCAGTCCACTTGCTTGTTGGCACAGGTGCCGCGGGATAGGGCATCAGAAGGCTCGTTTAGCTTCCCAGGACGATACAAGATGTCATAGTTGTAGGTGGATAACTCGATCCACCACCACAAGATCTTGTCGTTTTTTATCTTGCCCTGCTGTGCATTGTCGAACATGAAGGCCACTGACCATTGGTCTGTGAGGAGGGTAAACCTCCTGCCGGCCAGGTAATACCTCCAATGTCGCACAGCTTCTACTATGGCCTGTGCTTCCTTCTCGACCAAGGAGTGACGGACTTCGGAAGCATGGAGGGTTCGCGTGGTTGAGGGTGGCTGCCAGGGCTACGTCAGACGTGTCGCTCTCGACCTGGAAGGGGAGGACTCGTCGATGGCGCGCATCGTGGCCTTTGTGATATCCGCTTTGATGCGGCTGAAGGCTTGGCGGGCCTCTGTCGACAGGGGGAAAGTGGTAGTTTGTATGAGGGGACGGGCTTTGTCGGCGTAATTGGGGACCCACTGAACGTAGTAGGGGAAGAACCCGAGGCAGCGCTTCAGGGCCTTGGAGCAGTGAGGGAGGGGGAACTCCATCAGGGGGCGCATGCGTTTTGGGTCGGGGCCTATCACTCCATTTCGCACTATGTAGCCGAGGATGGCTAGGCGGTCGGTGCTAAACACGCATTTATCCTTATTATAGGTCAAATTCAGGAGTTTTGCGGTTTGGAGGAATTTGCGGAGGTTAGTGTCCTGGTCCTGCTGATCGTGGCCGCAGATGGTGACATTATCGAGATATGGGAAAGTTGCCCGTAAACCGTATCGGTTGACCATTCGGTCCATTTCTCGTTGGAAGACCAAGACCCCGTTTGTGACACCGAAGGGAACCCTTATAAAGTGGTAGAGACGTCCGTCGGCCTCGAACGCAGTGTACTTGCGATCGCTTACGCGGATGGGGAGCTGGTGGTAGGCAGATTTCAGGTGTCCCGTGGAGATGACCTTGTACTGCGCGATCCTGTTGACCAGGTCGGATATACGGGGGAGAGGGTACGCGTCCAGCTGCGTAAACCTGTTGATGGTCTGACTGTAGTCTATGGCCATCCTATTCTTCTCCCCGGTCTTTACACCCAGAACTTGTGCTCTCCAGGTGCTGTTACTAGCCTCGATGTCCCCTTCCTTCAGAAGCCGCTGGACCTCGGACCTGATGAAGACCCAGCCCTGGGCACTGTATCGTCTGTTCCTGGTGGTGACAGGTTTGCAATCCGGGGTGAGGTTTGCAAACAGGGACGCGGAATCGACTTTGAGGGTCGCGAGGCTGCAGACAGTGAGGGGAGATATAGGGCAGCCAAATTTAAATGTTAGACTCTTGAGGTTACACTGGAAGTCTAATCCCAGGAGTGTGGCCGCGCAGAGGTGGGGGAGGATGTAGAGCCTGTAATTTTTAAACTCCCTCCCCTGGACAGTGAGGTTCGCTATACAATACCACTTTATGTCAACCGAATGGGAGCCAGAGGCTAGTGAGATTTATTGATTGACGGGATAGACAGGAAGAGAACAGCGTCTTACCGTGTCAGGGTGTATGAAACTCCGTGCTCCCAGAGTCCAGCAGGCAGGACGTTTCGTGCCCGTTAATCGGGACCATCGTCGTCGCCGTAGAGAGGGTGCGGGGTCGAGACTGGTCCAAGGTGACTGATGCGAGTCGTGGCAGAAGATCAGAGTCGTCATCAGGCGGTGCGTAGTCACCCGCGCCGGGATCCTCAGAGCCGGTCCAAGATGGCGGCGCCCACTGGTCGCACATGGCGGGGATGGACAAAATGGCAGCGCCCGTCCCCCGTATGTGGCGTCAGATGCACAAGATGGCGGCGCCCGGAGGCTGCACGTGGCGTTGGGGGAGGGGGATGGAGAAGTTCGCGGGCCGCACGGGGCCCTCGGAGAGAGACGGTCGGGCTGGGCAACGCTGTCGGGGGTGTTTTGCCTGTCCACAAAAATAGCAACGGGGACCAGCGGGGTTTCCAGGGCATCTTGCAGCACAGGCCTGAGGCGATTCAGAGTCCGTAGGGGAAGATGAATTCCACGCTGCCCTGGGGGCCGCCGCGCGGTCGGGGGCAAATGAACGGGCGTTTCTGTACGCAACATCTAGAGAGTTCGCGAGGGCCCATGCCTCCGTGAGGCTCAGAGTTTCCTTTTCTAAAAGTCTCTGGCGGATCTGTGGGGACTGCATGCCGGCAACAAAGGCGTCTCGGATTAACAGTTCGGTGTGCTCATTAGCAGAAACTTGCGGGCAGCCGCAGTTCCTCCCCAGTACAAGGTGCGCACGGTAAAAATCGTCTAACGACTCACCAGGGGTCTGCTGCCTCGTAGCCAGCAAGTACCAAACGTAAACTTGATTCATCGGTCGGATGTAGTGTCCTTTTAGCAGTTCCATGGTGGAGTCATAGTCAGACGAGTCTTTGATGAGCGTGTAGATATCGGGGCCTACGCACAAGTGCAGGATGTGCAGCTTCTGCTCCCTCGTCGGTGCATTTTCTGCCGTGCTGAGGTAGCTATTGAAACAAGCTAGCCAATGCTTGAATGTAGCTGCTGCGTTAGCTGCGTGGGGGATGAGTCGTAGACACTCCGGCTTGATGCGGAGCTCCACCTTTTAAAATCTTGTTGATTAAATTGATGCGCAATCAATAACTACTGAAACGAGGATGTAATCCGAATTGAAGGCTTTAATCAACAAAATGATTCCCCAGCAGCTCGAGTACAGAAAGAGGCTGGCTGCTGGGAAACACGGGTTCTTATACCCCGCCTCACTGGGCGGAGCTACCTTACATTCCGACCAATGAAATGCAAACACTTGGGCCAATGAACAGCGAGCCTTCTCCACCAATGGTAGCTCACATTCCCAGGTACTGTAGTACCTCTAGTCATACTACCACACTCTTACAGTCCAAAGATGTGCAGGCGAGATGGATTGGCCATGATAAAATTCCCCCTTAGTGTCCAGGGATGTGTAGGTTAGCTGGGGTTACAGGGATAGAT